>NW_007253093.1:212736-224545 GCF_000164805.1 Carlito syrichta
ATGGTCGAGGCGGCGGGGGCGGGGAGCAGCCACTGCACTCCAGTCTGGGCGACCGAGTGAGACTCCTACTCAAAAAAAAAAAAGTTGAAGGTATTATGTCTTATGTCTCCAATTATCATAATAATTGTCTCGGTGTGTCATTTCTTTTTGCAGGTGCAAGGTGTCTATAAGTCTACAATGTGTAATGATTTTTTTTTAAATTAGAGCTAGTACTTTCTAGATGACAGCTTCCAATCATTTGTCAAAAACCTTTACTCAGTAGAGCTCCTTAAAGAAAATGATCATGACAAAGCTCAGTGATTCTAATGAGAAACTGGACTTTTCAACTTAATAGATTAGCAAATGTTTTTTAGAATAAAATAGAAAAAGGCCAAAGGAACCATCATATATAACAACCTCTTCTTAACATTTCTTAAACAATTCAACTATATTAAGAGACAGATCCATAGTTCTTATGTCACACTAGCCCCCAAAATGGCTAGCCATCCAGAATCAGAGATCCCCTAGAATCTACTTGTCTTTGAAAAACACTGGATAGAATACAATATCCTCCTTCTCTCTTTTATTTTCTTTGCTTGTCAAAAGATTGTTTAGTGCCATTTACTCCCGTCTTGCACTGCTCCCACTTCTCAGTTCCCCACCATAGCCCTTTCACAGTCCTTCTTAATCACAATCAGAAGACATAGTAGATAAAATAATAAGAGAATTTTGTAACTGTTTTCTGGAATAAATCAAAATTTAAATGTTCTGAAGATAGCTCAGATTAAAATACTTTTGACACTCAGAAAGTTTACAATATGTTTGGCATCCCAGTTTCAAAGGGAAAATAGACCAATATGTCAGGAAAATACTGAGGAGTCATCTTCTCTGATGCCTTTTTCATGAGTGTCAGTGTGAGAAATCTAGGGAAGGCTGCTTTTCTTGTTGATCATGGAAAAGGAAAGATCCTTCAGCTTATTTCAAATAAAAATATCTAACACAAATCCTGAAAAAAGATAGGAAACCAAGTACAACTGAGAGTCTCAGGAGTTACCCAATTAAAGAGAAGATGCCATCCTAGTTCATGGCCTTTGTCTATATACAACTTTAAAGGCAATTAATTTTTCCATTTTTAAAGTTATGACCATAAAGGACTACTTAACAATTGACTGGAATCATCTTACCTTTACTGCCAAAAAGTGAGGGTAGGGGAAGAGGAAATAAAACATTTTAGTGACTGAAGGCCTAAATAAAGTAAAATTTGATCATTTTAATTCTGTGGATAGCTATAATAGAATAAGTTTGGAAAGTCATCTTTCAAACAGTCATGGTTATGTTTCCTATATCAATAGAATTAAAATTGGGAACCTAGGTAGAGCAATCAGTTAATAAAAACAAACATATTTTAAGCTTGCTGCAATTTTTCAGAATCAAACTCATCATTAGAAAGCTCAGTAACTATAGAGATAAAAGACTGAAATAAGTTTATTTTAGGTTAACATATTCTTTAATCATGAAATTATGAAAAATGTGTGACTAATAAAAAATGCTTAAAAATATTTTTGACTGGTATTTAGTTGGAATATTATATATTTCAGTTGCTAGAGCCTTAACAAATAGAACACTATTTCTCCTCATATCTTCCTTCATACTACATTGTAATTTCTTTATTTATAATGACTTGGTAATGTAAGCATTTAATGCATGCCTATGTTAGCACAACCCTAAGCATTCCCATTTTTACATGTGATTAAACAATCAGAATAATAGTAATGCAACATTTCATGGTACGGTAACTAAGGTAAAGTACTGTATTATCAGCCCAAGCACAACTGATACTGTATCTTCCCATTCATTCAGCAATTAACTTGCATAGTTTGTGTGAGATAAAGATGATAGGTGAGTATTATATAGCATCTGTAATCCTAGCACAGTCAGTCAAGATCTATGGTTTGAAACAATCTCAAGAGTTTATTTTTAATGCCACAGAATGCATAGGATGATTTTCTAAATAGGTTCTTCCTTATAGGTACAAAATCTTGGGGTAAATAAATTGGTATTTTACACTATATGAAAACCTTTTCTCCTATAAACATTCTTGTCCCCCATGACAGCATTAAGGAATGCATACAGATTATTGGCCCTGAGATGCATTTACAGGTTTTAGAAATACTTGACTCAGTTTTTTAAGTTGTAAGAAAGAAGAAAATATAGAAGATAAAATATTATGTAGGGTAGTTGCCTAAATCTAAGCCATAGATATTAAACAACAACAGGCATGGCTTATTCAAAAACAACTTTTACACAGAATTATTTTACACCTTTATGTGGTATGGTCCCTAATAGATGCACACAAACAGTCATTTGAATATTTCACCTTCTTTTCATTCTTTACAAGATTCTGGTTATAATTGATTATTATATTTCTTTACCAACATTAATAAAGAAATTTCCAGTTGAAATGAATTCATTTTAGACTAACAAGTATATCTTCAAGAAAAATTAAAAATTGATATGAACAGCTGGACTATATGGGAGAAAATACATGATAGGAAGTATGGTATACTTAAAGCTAGAACCAAACTTAAGTCATCATGGGAGATTATTCTGTATACATTTTTAATGAGCAAATAGATATAATAAGTAAAGTCAAGAACATGGCTGTTAACCCAACTCTAGTGTCTATTCCATGTAGTTTATATAAATAAAAAAGTATAAGTACTTCTTCCTTCCACTAATTGCCAAGACTTTCCATTTTAAAAATGTATGCATTTCTAAGTAACTGGAGTTTAGTTGAGCATTAGATAAAATATAAGGCACTTTTAAGAAATCTAATATAAAAGATAAAAAGATAAAACTGCATTGAAAATATCAGAAACTCAAAACATTATCTTTTAACTTTGCATATTATAATATATGCTTATTTGGCTATTTAAAATATCAGTATTAATAATAGTTTATATTTATATACAGACTCACAGCTTATAGACATATATTTGTACATATATCATTTAATCAACAGAAAATTTCTATAAATTAGTAAATTCTAGGGTTAGGTCATATCCGTAAGTCCATATTACGAACATCTACTATGTATGAATCACTTCATGAAACTCAAATCTATATTCTGATAGCAACAGAACATGTCTTCATATGAAGAGACTCCTTTATTCTGGTTTGCCTTAAGGTCTTTTTTCAAAAGGACAAAGGTCTAACATCTAGGATCTATAAGGAACTCAAACGTGCTGAAAAGAACAAAACAAACAGTCTTATTAAGATGTGGGCAAAAGTTATGAATAGACGTGTCCCAAAAAGAAGACATACGAGCAGCCAACAGAGACATGAAAAAATGCTCAGCCTCACTAATCATCAAAGAAATTGTAAATTAAAACCACACTGAGATACCACCTAATTCCAGTCAGGATGGCCACCATCAATAGCTCAAAAAACAACAGATGCTGAAGTGGATGTAGAGAAGAGGGAACACTTCTACACTGTTGGTGGGACTGTACTAGTACAACCTCTGTAGAAAACAGTTTGGCAATTCTTAAATGACCTAAAAACCAACCTTCAACACCATCCAGCAATCCCCATTCTGGGAATATACTTTCAGGAACTCAAACCACTCTATGAAAAAGATACCTGCACATGCATGTTTATTGCAGTATTATTCACAATAGCAATAACATGGAACCAATTGAGTTGCCCATCAAAATGGACTGGATTTAAAAAATGTGGTACATATACATGATGAAATATTATGCAGCCATAAAGACCAAATTATGAACTTTGCAGCAACTTGGATGGACTTAAAGTCTATAACACTCAGTGATCTATCACAGAAACAAAGAACTGAGTAACACATGTTCTCGTTCATAAGCAGACCCTGAATAATTATCATAATAGCATAAGAAAGGGACTGGGAGTGGTGGGAAACTGCTGGGGGTGTTGGGGCGCACTTCATTGATAAGGGTATCTGATCTCAAACCAGGTGAGGTGGGGACAGAAGGGAGGCCCAAACTTTACCTGTACAGTGACCATTTGCATGCCTAATCCTAAATTGTACCCCACATCTTTAATATAAAGATTTAAAAAATCTGACACAAAAAAAGAAAAAGGACTAATAGTAGTGGGTACCATCAGGCACAGATAGAGTGCTTTAGAAGCTTTCAAAGTGATCTAACATTTTTAGATAGAGGAACCTATTCATTTTGCTCCTCTCACAAAGAAAGCTTTGTGTGGAAAAAAGGTATAGAATGATAAGGAACAGAAACATTCAAGAAACTATGCTATACATTGCCAAATATTGGGTGAGAATTTGTATCAAGAATGTAGAAGAAATCTCATACATTTTGTTTTTCATTTTTTAGATTGAAGCATCCTAAACTGCTTTCTGAGATTACCCTCCTAGGCACAGTTCACTATAAATAAAAGTATGAGTTAACCCATTTTTGCTGATGAATAATGCTGACCTGAGCTGTGTTCCTCTCAAAAGTTTCTTTACAGTAAGATTTGTAGAATTTTCAACAATGCTGCCTAATCCTTCTGTTATGAGATAAATAACAATGGTCTGTTATCCATTATTAAACCCAACAGAATTAACTTGTCAGCAAATTTTAAAATCCATTGTGAAGATGGTAGAAATTATAGTGACCTGAGAATTAAGGGAGTAATGATAAACTATGAGCTTCAATTTTATATCTGTTAAATGGGGATAATATCTTTGCAGAGTTGTTATAAGGTGACAATGAGATAAGAGATATGCAGAATACTTCTGCAAATATTGAAGTGTTATATTCAAGATAAATGTTTTTCTCAAGACCTCATAAATGATCCCAATATTGTATTTTTCTTATTTTTTTATTTTTCCAATATCATTCTAATAATCACTCACCAAATGTCTGAATATAGTATTACAAATGAATTGTTTTGCATTAACAAGCTTGCTTATTTGAGGTAGAGTTCAAGATTCCTTGATCCCACTTCTGCAAGATGGTGACAGGGCAGGTTGGTCAGTGAGATTCTCCATGAAAGCAAGTGTTCATAAGGACTCTTGCTCTCCTTCAGTGGCTCCTGCTTCTGCTGCTGCCAGCTTGCTCTCCAGTCAGTTGCACAGCCCTGTGGGTTGGCATAAACCCACCCCACACACTGCTCTGCCATTGCCACAGCAACAGCCGCCACCACCACTGCCAGTCATACTGGCCTGCGGGCTGGAGGTCCTCGGTTCCACACACCACACTACTGACGTGACTGCTCCTGCTGCTTCCTCTTATAGTCACTTCCTCCCCCTGCCCAGGGTGGCCCTTGGCTCCTGGCCCGTGGAGCTCCACCCACACACAGCACTGCTGAAGCAGCCACCACCACTCCTTCTCGCAGCTGCTCCTTGCCCCAACTTGGGGCTGCCCTTGGCTACCGGCCCATGGAACTCCAGGCTCCCATGTCTGCTGCATTGTTCCACCCCACCCAAGCCACCCAGTGCCATGCAGACCTGCAGCTCCTGGCTGTCTTGCACTCCCCTCTCCCAGCTCGGATCCTGGCTGGCTGGTCCAGAGAGCAGCTGGAGCCCTGAGACCAGGCAGAGACCTGCATTGCTCTTCCCAACTCCACCAGCCTCTAATTGGGACCTAAGGTAATAGCATCAAATTGGGAAAGACAGAAGCCCCTCCCCCATGCTAGATCAGGCACAAATCAGGTCTGAGTGGCAGACTTCTCAGGCAGCAAGCTAACTGAGTCCAGATCTGACAACCCTTCCCCCACAGCAGGACTGGGGTATCAGATCCTAGCTGTGAAAAATGATACAAGCCTGCAATGAGAGGTGGAGATCAGCACTGAAAGGACTTTGGACTTAGAGAAATGATCTAAGAGTGTGCTTGGTTCCCTTGTTTTTATCTTTTTATTTTTATTCTTTGTTTATTTTACTCATTTTTTTCCTCTTTTCTCTCTCTTCTTACTGTTATTGATAATGTCTTCATGTTTATGTAGGGGAATAGTATTAATAAGGAGGGTGATTGGCTTGTGTGTCTGTATGATTGTCTGTATGTTTTAGTTTTTTAAAATCTTTTTTGATGTTGTGTCTCTTTGCATTTGTTAGTCAGTACATTTGTCTGTTTTCCCTCTTACTCTTCTCACTCTCCACCTTCCTCTTCCCCCAATCCTCTGTTCCATTCTTTTCCTTTTTATACCCCATTTTCCTTTCAGGGAGCAAACCTATTCCCCTACTGCATGGACAGATTGCAAGGCAGTGGGAAGTGGGTTCCAGGGTACCCATAAATCTGTTGGTGGATACTGGGGTCTGCAGATACATTTTGAATCACAACTTCCCCTTCAATTAAATCTCAAAACTGCAAAAAAGTACAGCCTCCTCCCAAGTCCAGCTTTAGAAGTGAAAAAAGCTAGAGGATTCACATAAGGAAGAATTGGAGATCGAGCAAACAGAAGCAAAAGCAACCCTGCCACCCCTGAACAACAGAATTAAAGAAGAGGGAGAAAAAAAGAAAGAGTGGGGAGGAAAAAGCTACACAAATGAGGAAAAACCAAAAGAAAAATATAGGTCTCACACAGACTCCTGGGAGAACATACACTGAGAAAACAGACTTCGGAACACAAACAATGAAGAGCTCCCAGAATGACAGGTCACATACTACAAACTCAGACATTAAGACATTAATAGAGAGAATAAAAATAATTGAGGAGAGACAAGAGGAAAATAGGAAGGAGTTGATAATTGAGATAACAGCAGTAAAGAATACTGTGATTGAAATATATAACAAATGAATAACCATGGAAAGCAAAATTAGCCAAGCAGAAGAAAGAAACTCAAAGCTTGAGGACCAAAATATACAAATAACCCAAACTGCCGGGCTCAGTGGCTCAGCCTGTAATCCCGTGCCTTTGGGAGGCTGAGGTGAGTGGATTGCCTGAGCCCGTAGGTTCGAGACCCACCTGGGCAGCGAGACCTCATCTCTACAATAAATAAAAAAACTCAGCCGGGTGTGGTAGCGTGCGCCTGTAATTCCGGCTACCCGGAAGGCTGAGGCGGAAGGATCGCTGGAGCCCAGCAGGTCAAGGCTGCAGTGGCCGCTCGCGGCCACTGCACTCCAGTCTGGGTGACAGAGTAAGACTCCAACTCAAAAAACAAAAACAAAAACAAAAAACAAACCCAAACTGTCCAAACCATAGAAAAGAAGATTAAAAAGACAGAACAAAACCTTGAAGAGATGAGCTATTACTTCAAGAGACCAAACCTAAGAGTATTTGGATTTCCTGAGGCAGAAAGAGACAGAGACCACCCTGGAGCAAACATTCCATGAAATCAGTCAAGAAAATTTCCCTAAATCATCAGTAATGTGAAAATTCACATACAAGAGATTCAGAGAACCCCTGCAAGACAACAAATGAGAAGACGAACTCTCAGACACCTAACAATTCACCTAAACAAAGTAGGTATAGAGGAAAAAATCCTAAAGGCAGCAAGAGAAAAAGGTCAGATTACCTACAGGGGAACACCAATTAGAACATCAACAGATTTATCTATGCAAATACTTCAGGCTAGTAGAGCTTAGAGCCCAATCTTCAAAGTTCTCAAAGATAAACAATTTCAACCAAGAATAATCTACCCAGCTAAGCTAAGCTTCACCAGTGAGGGAGAATTAAAATCTTTCCCAGACATCAAATCCCTAAGAACTTACACTGCCTCCAGACCATCTCTACAAGGAACACTTAAGAAAGTATTAAATATAGAAGAAAATGAAAAAAGAACAACAATGTTCTTCAACAAGAGTATAGGAAAAAGTTTGAAAACACACATGAATCAAAAAGAAAAAAGAAAAAACAAAAGAAAAACAAACAGAAACAACAACAACTCTATAAGAACCTCATATCAGGGATAAATCCTCACATGTCAATAATTAGCCTGAATGTGAATGGACTAAATGCACCACTGAAAAGATACAGAATGACAAAACAGATAAAATATCATGAGTTAATAATATAGTGTCTCCAAAAGACTCATCTCACCAGAAAGGATACTCACAGACTCAAAGAAAGAGAATGGGAGGTAAAATTTCAAGCAAGCAGAACACAAAAGAAAGCTGGAGTTGCAATCTTAATCTCAGAAAAAATACCCTTTAAGCTACCAAAAATTTAAAAAGATACAGAAAGTCACTACATAATGATAAAAGATTCAATCCATCAACAAGAAATAACCATCCTAATCATATATGCACCCAACATAGGAGCATGAACTTTCATAAAGCAGCTTCTATGCAAACTTAAAAAAGATATTGACTAGAACACTATCATAATTGGGAATTTTAATACCCCACTCAAAACCCTAGACAGGTCATCAGCACAAAAAATTACCAAGGAGATTCAGAACCTCAATGTGACCCTGACTAAATGGACTTAATTGATACCTACAGAACACTCCACCCAACGACCATAGAATATTCATTCTACTCATCACCACATGGAATGTACTCTAAGATCAACCACATCCTTGGCCATAAATCAAGCATAAACAAATTTTTAAGATTGAAATTTAACTATGCACCTTCTCAGACCACAGTGGAATAAAAATAAAAATAAATATCAACACCCACAAGGCTTCCCAAAAATCCACAAAGACATGGACACTAAGCAGCATGATGCTAAGCAACTCCTGGGTCAACACAGAAATCAAAACAGAGGTTAAAAGATACCTGGAAACAAATGAAAATGAAGTAACATCTTACCAAAATATCTGGGATGCCATGAAAGCAGTAGTAAGAGGGGAATTCATATCTCTAAAAATGCACATGAAGAAAATGGAAAGATCAGAAGCTAACAGCTTAACAAGTCACCTAAGGAAGCTGGAAAAGCAAGACCATCAAAACCCTAACTTCAGCAGAAGAATCCAGATCACCAAAATAAAAGCCCAAATCCAGGATATAGAAGACAAAAAGATAATACAAAAAATCGACAAAACAAAAAGCTGGTTCTTGAAAGGAAAAACAAGATCGATGGTTCACTAGCTAGACTGACCAAGAAGAAGAGAGAAAAAGCCCAAGTAAACACAATCAGAAACACAAAAAAATGAAGTCTCATCTGACCCTGAAGAAATACAAAAGATTATCAGAGACTACATTGTATACTTGTATGGAAACAAACTTGAAAACCTAAAGGAAATGGAGGACTTTCTGTCATCCTCAAACCTCTCTAGGTTGAAACAAGAAGAAATTGAGACCCTAAATAGACCAATAACAATCCAGGGAATTGACTATGTCATAAGAAAACTACCTACAAAAAAAATCCTTGTACCACATGGTTTTCCAGCAGAATTCTATAAAACATACAAGGAAGAACTGATACTAATCCTACTGAAAGTATTCCAGGTGACTGAGAAAGATGGAACCCTTCCTAAATCATTTTATGAAGCTAACATCACATTGATACCCAAGCCTGGTAAAGACCCAACAAAGAAAAAGGACTATAAACCAATATCTTTGATGAACATAGATGATAAAATTCTCAACAATATCCTAGCAAACTGGTTTCAATAACACATATCAAAAGTCATCCACCACGGCCAAGTAGGCTTTATTTCTGGAAAGCAAGACTGGTTCAACATTCGTAAGACCATAAATGTAATTAAACACATCAACAGACATAAAAACAAAAGCCACATGATTATGTCACTAGATGCAGAAAAAGCTTTTGATAAAATCCAGCACTCCTTCTTGATAAAAACCCTTGGACATCTAGGCATAGATGGATCATACCTCAAAAGATTAAGGGTCATCTATGAGAAACCCACAGTCAGCATACTGCTAAACAGATAAAAATTGGAACCATCCCCCCCCCCGAAAAACTGGAATAAGACAGGGATGTCTACTCTCACGTCTCCTGTTAGAAATAGTTTTGGAAGTCCTAGCTAGAGCAATCAGAGAAGAGAAGGTGATCATGGGTATCCAAATAGGAAAAGAGGAAGTCAAGCTATCTCTCTTTGCAGATGACATGATTGTACACCGTGAAAACCCAAGAGAATCAGTCAAAAATCTCCTTGCCCTGATAAAGGACTTTGGCAAAGTATCAGGGTATAAAATAAATGTGCAAAGACAATCACATTTCTATACAACAATAATAAACAAACAGAAACCCAAATTAAAAGTGCAATTTCATTCACCATAGCCACATGAAAAATGAAATACCTTGGCAGCTTCCTAACCAGTGATGTGAAAGACCATTACAATGAAAACTACAAAACACTGCTCAAAGAAATCAAAGATGACACAAACAAGTGGAAAAATATTCCATGTTCTTGGATTGGAAGAATCAACATTGTTAAGATGTCCATTCTACCTAAGGAAATCTACAGATTTAATACAGTACCCATCAAATTATCAGCAACATTCTTCTCAGACCTAGAAAAAACAATACAGAAATTCATATAGAAATATAAATAACCAACAATAGCCAAAACAACCCTCAGCAAAAAACACAAAGCAGGAATTATCACACTACCAGACTTTAAACTTTATTATAAAGCTATAATAATCAAAACAGCCTGGTATTGGTGCAAGAACATGCATATGGACAAATGGAATAGAATTGAGATTACAGAAGCAAAACCTCAATTTCTCAACCAACTCATCTTTGACAAAGTCTCCACAACCCACTACTTGGTAGCGGAGAACCTATTCAGTAAATAGTACTGGGAAAACTGGCTGACCACCTGTAGAAGATTCAAACAGGAACCCTAACTGTCCCCATGCACAAAAATTAGCTCAAAATGGATCAGAGATCTAAACGTAAAACCTCAAACTATAAGAACTTTAGAAAATGCAGGAGACACTCTTATAGAAGTTCAAACTGGCAACCAATTCCTGAGCAAAACGAAATGCACAGGTGATAAGAAATAAGATAGACAAGTGGGACCTCATTAAACTGATGAGCTTCTGCAAAGCCAAAGAAACCATAGAGTGGGAGAGAGCCCACAGACTGGGAAAAAATATTTGCCAACTCCATGTCTGACAAAGGCCTACATCAAGGATCTACAAGGAACTCAAATATGCTGAAAAGAAAAACAACAAACAGCCCCATTACAAAACAGGCAAAAGATATGAGTAGACAGTTCTCAAAAGAAGACATAAGAGCAGCCAACAGATACATGAAAAAATGTTCAGCTTCACTAGTCATCAAGGAGATGCAAATTAAAACTACACTGAGATTACCACCTAACTCCAGTCAGAATGGCCATCATCAACAACTAAAAAAATAACAGATACTGGAGAGGATGTGGTGAAAAGGGAACACTTCTACACTGTTGGTGAGAGTGCAAACTAGTACAGCCTCTGTGGAAAACAGTGTGGCAATTCCTAAAACTTCTAAAAATCGACCTTCCATATGACCCTGCAGTTCCCCTTCTGGGAATATGCCCAGAAGAACTCAGACTACTCTATTAAAAAAATGCCTGCACATGTATGTTTATTGCAGCATTGTTCACAATAGCAAGAACATGGAACCCACCATGCTGCCCATCAAAAGAAGACTGGATAAAAAAAAATGTGGTAAATATACCCAATGGGATATTGCGCAGTCATAAAGAACAAAATCATGAAATTCGCAGTAACCTGGATGGAATTAGAGTTTATAATACTGGGTGATCTTTCACAGAAACAAAGATCTGAGTATCACATGTTCTCACTCATAAGTGGACCTTGAACAACTTCCATAATACTATAACAAAAGGATTGACAGTAGCAGGAAACTGTGGGGGAGGGTGTCTGGGATGTGGGATTTACAGTAGTCAAGATCCACCTGCGGAGGGGGCACACCTCATCAACAACGGTAC
>NW_007253093.1:226446-227289 GCF_000164805.1 Carlito syrichta
ACACATATTCAAGTCCAATATGCAAACCTAGATGTTTAGCTAGAAAAATGGCATGGAAAAACAAATTTGGATCTGTTAAAGATAAATTTCCTGGTAGCAAATATAGTGAAACTTAAAAATGTATATCTATCAAGTCTTAGAACAATAGGCTAAATATGACCTATCTTTTAAAACTAGGCAAAGCATCATAAACTATGGCACGGCTGGTACACACCTTGATATATAATAGGCTCTCAAGAAATAGTTTCCATGCTTTTTCCTATTCCTCTTTCAAACAGAGAAGAGATTTCTTGGGAATAAATTGGAGTCCTTTATGTTAACTGTTCTAGGAGCTTCTGGATCATTTAGTCGTACCAGAGAGAGTCAAAGAACTTTGAAAAGTATTCAGGAAGCAATAGGCCCTGAAAGAATTTGGTCATTTCCTATGAGGGAGAATACTGTCATGTGATCATTAATCCAAAAATTAGGATTTTGTAAGTAAACCATTAATATTTTTCTCAGCGATAACAGAAAGAATGCTACAGAATAAAATGCATTTGCATAACAGTCAGAACACATGAATGCTAGTCCCTGCCTTTGTCACTGATTCTCTTTGTAAACTTGGACAAATTGAAATTCCTTGTACAGACTTTGATGTCTTGATCTGAAATATGAGAGGGTTGAATTAGATGAGTTCAAATTTACTCTCCAGCTCAAACACATTACAGGTCAAAATACTTTTACCATAGAAACCAAGCTCCATTATCACAAATACCTGATAAGTGAATTCTCTCAACTTTTAATCTCCCCAAACAAAAAGATAGTACTTCTGATGTATGATAGCTTGAGGGGTAAAACCAGAGA
>NW_007253094.1:0-11786 GCF_000164805.1 Carlito syrichta
ATTTCAGACAAAATACCATTTAAGCTATCAAAAATTAAAAAAGATACAGAGGGCCACTACATAATGATAAAAGGTTCACTCCATCAACAAGAAATATCTATCCTAAACATATATGCACCCAACATAGGCGCACCAACATTCATAAAGCAACTTCTAGGAAAACTAAAGAAAGACATTGACTCTAACACCATAATAACTGGGGACTTTAATACACCACTCACAACCTTAGACAGATCATCAGGACAAAAAATCAGCAAGGAGATCCGGAACCTCAATGAGACTCTGGATCAAATGGACTTAATTGATACCTATAGAACACTCCATCCAAAGACCACAGAATACACATTCTACTCATCACCACATGGAACATATTCTAAGATCGACCACATAATTGGACACAAATCAAATATAAGCAAATTTAAAAGGACTGAAATTCTACCATGCACCTTCTCGGACCACAGTGGAAGAAAAATAAACATCGACACCAACAAAGTCCCCCCAAAACCCACAAGACCTGGACACTAAACAGCATGATGCTAAACAACTCCTGGGTCAATGATGAAATCAAAACAGAGATGAAAAGATACCAGGAAACAAATGAAAATGAAGAAACATCTTACCAAAATCTCTGGGATGCCTTAAAGGCTGTAATAAGAGGGGAATTTATATCCCTACAAAAAAAAATGAGGAAAATGGAAGGAACAGAAATTAACAACCTAACAAGCCACCTAAAGAAGCTGGAAAAGCAAGACCACAAAAACCCTAATTTCAGCAGAAGAATCCAGATCACCAAAATAAAAGCCCAAATCCAGGACATAGAAGACAAAAGGATAATACAAAAAAATCAGTGAAACAAAGCTGGTTCTTCAGAAGGATAAACAAGATCAATGGTCCCCTAGCTAGACTCACCAAGAAAAAACGAGAAAAAAACCAAATAAGCACAATCAGAAACACAAAAGATGAAGTCACATCTGACCCTGAAATGATACAAAAGATCATTGGAGACTACTACATACACTTGTATGGAAACAAACTTGAAAACCTTAAGGAAATGGAGGACTTTCTGACATCACACAACCTACCTAGGTTGGAACAAGCAGAAATTGAGACCCTAAATAGACCAATAACAATCAAGGAAATCGACTAGGTAATAAGAAAACTTCCTCCAAAAAAAAGCCCTGGACCAGATGGCTTTCCAGCAGAATTCTACAAGACATTTAAGGAGGAGCTGATACAAATCCTACTGAACGTATTCCAGGCGATTGAAAAGATGGAACGCTCCCCAAATCATTTTACGAAGCCAACATCACATTGATACCCAAGCCAGGTAAAGATCCAGCAAAGAAAGAGAACTACAGGCCAATATCTTTGATGAACATAGATGTTAAAATTCTCAACAAGATCCTAGCAAACTGGATTCAGCAATACATCTCAAAAATCATCCATCATGACCAAGTAGGCTTCATTCCTGGGATGCAAGGCTGGTTCAACATTCGTAAAACCATAAATGTTATTAAATACATCAACAGATGTCAAAATAAAAACCACATGATTATATCATTAGATGCAGAAAAAGCTTTTGATAAAATACAGCACCCCTTCTTGATAAAAACCCTTGAACATCTAGGCATACGGGGAACATACCTCAAAATAGTAAAAGCCATCTACGAGAAACCCACAGTGAGCAAACTCCTAAATGAACAAAAATTAGAACCATTTCCCCTGAAAACTGGAACAAGAAAAGGATGCCCACTCTCACCCCTCCTGTTCAACATAGTATTGGAAGTCCTGGCTCAAGCAATCAGAGAAGAGAAGGCAATCAAGGGTATCGAAATAGGAAAAGAGGAAGTCAAGTTATCTCTCTTTGCAGATGATGTGATTGTGTACCTTGAAAACCCAAGAGAATCTGCCAAAAACCTCTTTACACTGATAAAGGCCTTTGGCAAAGTCTCAGGTTACAAAATAAATGTACAAAACACAATTGCATTTCTCTACACCAATAATAAACAAACAGAAACCCAAATAAAAAACACAATTCCATTCACAATAGCCACAAAAATGAAATACCTTGGCATCTTCCTAACCAGAGATGTGAAAGACCTTTACAAGGAAAACTACAAAACACTGCTCAAAGAAATCAAAGTTGACACAAACAAGTGGAAAAATATCCCATGCTCATGGATCAGAAGAATCAACATTGTGAAGATGTCCATCTTACCTAAGGCAATCTACAAATTCAATGCAATACCCATCAAATTACCAGCAACATTCTTCTCAGACCTAGAAAAAACAATGCAGGAATTCATATGGAAACACAAACATCCAAGAATAGCCAGAACAATCCTCAGCAAAAAAAACAAAGCAGGTGGTATCACACTACCAGACTTCAAACTTTACTATAAAGCTACAATCATCAAAACAGCTTGGTATTGATATAGGAATAGGCATATAGATCAATGGAATAGAACTGAGATTCCAGAAGCAAAACCTCAATTTCTCAACCAACTCATCTTTGACAAAGCCTCCACCTCCTACCACTGGGGAGAGGAGAACCTATTCAGTAAATGGTGCTGGGAAAATTGGCTGACCACATGCAGAAGATTGAAACAGGATCCCTATCTATCCCCATGCACAAAAGTTAATTCCAAATGGATCAGAGACCTAAATGTAAAACCTCAAACCATAAGAACCTTAGAAAATGAAGGAAAAACCCTCATGGAAATCGGAACTGGCATCCAATTCCTGAACAAAACCCAAAACCCACAGCTTATAAGAGAGAAAATAGACAAGTGGGACCTTATTAAACTGACAAGCTTCTGCAAAGCCAAAGAAACCATCAAGAGAGCAGGGAGACAGCCTACAGACTTGGAAAAAGTATTTGCCAACTCCAGGTCCGACAAAGGCTTAATATCCTGGATCTACAAGGAATTCAAACATGCTGAAAAGAAAAAAACAAACAACCCCATTATAAAATGGGCAAAAGATATGAACAGACACTTCACAAAGGAAGACATCCAAGCAGCCAACAAACACATGAAGAAATGTTCAACCTCACTAATCATCAGGGAGATGCAAATCAAAACCACACTGAGATACCGCCTAACCCCAGTCAGAATGGCAATTAGCAACAACTCAAAAAATAACAGCTGCTGGAGAGGGTGTGGTGAAAAGGGAACACTTCTACACTGTTGGTGGGAGTGTAAACTAGTGCAACCTCTGTGGAAAGCAGTGTGGCAATTCTTAAAAGCTCTAAATACCAACCTCCTATATGACCCCGCAATCCTCCTACTGGGAATATACACTGAAGAACACAAATCACTCTATAAAAAAGATACCTGCACACGTATGTTTATCGCAGCATTGTTCACAATAGCAAGAACCTGGCAACAACCATGCTGCCCGTCAAAAGAGGACTGGATTTAAAAAAATGTGGTACATATACACGATGGAATACTATGCAGCCATAAAAAAGAACAAAATCATGAATTTCGCAGCAACCTGGATGGAACTAGAGTCTATAATACTGAGTGACCTCTCACAGAAACAAAGATCCGAGTATCACATGTTCTCACTCATATAATGGACCTTAAACATCCAATACAATACTATACGAAAATGACTGACCGTACTAGGAAACTATGGTGGGGGGAGGGAGATGGGATTAACAGTAGCAAATATCTGTCTGGGAACGGGGAAACACCCGATATCAACAGGGTGTCTGAATGAAACGCAATTGTATACCTAACCCTTAACTGTACCCCACAACTTCACAATAAAAAACAACAACAACAACAAAAAACAAAAACAAAATGATATGAGATATTGAAGTCTCAGTGCTTGAGAAATCCTGCTTGATTTGGAAGTAAGATAGCGAATGGGTAAGAACAAAGATGTTTTAATAGGACAGATTTATTAGCTATATGTCATCATATATTACTTGCATGACTCTGAACATATATATATTATTTCAGTTTTTATCAAGGTATTATTCACATGACATAAAATTCTCATATTATTGTGTTTATAATAGAGTGGATTCTTGTACATTTATAACATTGTGTAACTATTACCACAGTCTAATTCCAGGACATTTTTATCTGTCCTAAAAGAAACTTATTAAATGGCCACTTCCATTTCTCCTTTCCCTCCTCCCACCAGTCTGCTTTCCATCCCTACAGATCTATCTATTTTGGTTATTTAACATTAATGGAATAATTTAATATGTCAGCCATTTGTGTCTGGTTTCTTTCACTTAACATATTTTCAAGATTCATTCATGTTTTAGCATGTACTGGAACTTCAGTCCTTTTTATGATTGAACAGTATTTTATTGTATTGATATACCACATTCATCAGTGTATATACACTTTGTTTACTTTTACTTTTATTCTTGCTATTACTGATAATGGTGTTGTAAGCATCCATTTACAAGTATTTGTTTGAACATTTGTTTTAGTCCTCTTGGATATGTGCCTAAAAGTGGGGTTGCTGGATTGTATGATAATTCTAAGTTTAACTTTTAGAGAAACAGCCAAACTGGTTTCTTCAGATGCTATACCACTTTACATTCCTACTACCAATGCACCAGCATTACAATTTTTTGGCACCCTCACCAGTACTTTTAATTTTCCTTTCCAAAAAAAATTACAGCTATCCTGGTGGTTGTGAAGCAAGATAGATTACTTTATAAAAAAGGATAGAAATGTCATTTCCCTTCCTTCTCTTTCTTACCCAAGTTCAAGCTGAGCTTCAGATTCCAGAGAGATTAGCATGTGTAAAGATTTGAGGAAAGAGAACATATTTTGTCTGAAAAACTATAAGGCATATGGGATGGCTATAGCATAAAGGGCATGTAAGGGAAAGAGTAAAAGAAAACAGGAGAGTTGGAGCCAGTGGACACCACCAATGAATGGTTAGCTCCATCATGCCATCAAAGGCTTTGAGGGCATACATGTTAGGGAGTTTGGGCTTTATACTAAGCAAAATGGAATCATGCTGAATGCTTCTAAATACAGAAGTGAATTTATCTAGTTTGAGTTTAATGAGACTGCTATTTTTTTTTTTTTTTGAGTAGAAAATCGATGAGAGATTAAAAAAAAAAAAAAGATTAGAGGCAGCAAATTCCTAAATGAGGTTACTGGGGGAAAATTGAGGGAGAGAGAAAATGGCCATCATGTTTTCACGTGAAATGTGTGAATGAGTTCAAAGAATATTCAGAAGACAATCAAGAACAGACAAATTTTAAAATAATTAAAGAAAATAAACAAGAGAACAGAATTTGACATGAAAAACTGCTTAAACTTTGCACCATTTAATAAGATAAAAATTCTAGAGGAAGTGTTGATCACAAGGACATAAAGGTGAGAAGATGGTAATTTTTACATGAACATGTTGAGTTTGAAGTTTCAGAGGGAAATCCAAGAGAAGACATAAAATAGAGTTTGCTATATGGGACAAAGAAGGAATTTGGTGTAGATTTTTAGACTTAGAAATTTTCAGCATAATGATGCTTACTAAATTTATAAGCTTGCTGTGTGCTAAACACATTGAACTTCACAATAAGCCTATGAGTTAAGTACTGATTTTTAAAAATTTTATTTTAAAAAGTGAACATTGAAACAGCATAAAAGTACCAAAATAAGAATAAAGTTTTGGACATTTATGTTTTTGATGGTAGAAAATTAGGATGCTGCCATCTGAGGCCTATCATTTTCTTGAGACGTAATCTCTCTCTCTCTCATCTCCTAACTTTTCTGATTGTACCAGTGATTTTCTTGAACAGAGTTAAGACCTTGAAATTTACAAAAGTTGAGTCCATCATTGAAGAGTTTTCTGCTACTGATATATATGACGAATTCTAGTAAACTGACATAATTGTTTGATTTTTTTACAATCCATATCTCTATATTCTCATCCCTAAGTCACTGCATACCTTTAGAAAAAATGATATTGTTCCTGATCTGTTTTTTTCTTACACTATAATTTATGGGATTTAGTGCAGAAGAGATCGCCACAAAGAGGCTGGCAAATATGCTGTGAAATGCACAAAAGAGATTGCAGCCAAACTGATGAGTAAAGGTAGAGAGCATGGCTGGTGTGTAGAGTATAGGAATGACACTGGCCTGAGAGTTACAGAGGGCATCTCTGGAAGGAAAGTGGAAAACAGCATGAAGGGTGAGGATGTAGGAAATACCAGAGAGGGTCAGATCTGAGATAATAGCCACTATAGGTATAGCAAAGTCATACAAGATGTTGATGGAGACATCAGCACAGGAGAGCAGGACCACATGTGCATGCCCCCAGTATGTTAGGGATGACATGTGCTCTGCAGAAGCACCATCACTTCACCAGGAAAACAACAGGCAGAATGGTATTAAAGCTCTGACTGACAATGTCCATCATGATCTTGACAAGTGTCCCAGGTATCAGGGCACTGGTGTATCTCAAAGGAGAGCAAATGGCCACGTAACGATTAAATGCTGTACCCAGTGGATGGCTGAGTCCATTAAAAAAACAAAAGTAGATTAAAAAACAACTGGTGAGGCAGTCAGGAAATGTGGTTTCCTGAGTTTTCAACTAGAAGATCTCAAGTGTTCTGAGAACACATGTGGTACATAATATCATAATATGAGATTTGCAGAGATCAGCATGGAGAGGAAAGGCTCATGGGCTCATGAAGGTTGCACACCACAGTGATGAGGTGTAGAAGGATGTCGTTACTTGCAAGGGCCACAGGGTAAATGGTGAAGAAGGGAATCCCCATCCAGATATGGAACTGCCCCAGCCTTGGGATCCCCACATAATGAAGGGTCCTGTATTGAAGTTGCTTAATTTCAAGGTGGCCATCATGGTGATTGTAATTCCCCAAAGACAAAAATATCACATTTGATTCCTGAAATCTAGTGACCCTGAATCTCTTTAAGTCTTTTTCACAGTTAGGATCCCTTCCTCTTCATCACATAACAAACGCTGAGGAAAACACAATATACTTCTTGTCATAACCTGTAGTGTATTTACCAAAGGCTGCCAAAAGACCTCAATTAAACCAACTATTTCTTACCATAACTGCATTTTCAATACACCAGGACCATGACCCACAAGATCCATGACCTGGGAGCATATTGGCCCTTTTTATCAACTAAAATTACAAGCCTGTTTTGCCCTCACCAAGTAACTCAGTCAGAGATTTCTCAAGAATGCAATCTAGGGTTTACTGTGACGCTCCCTCTTCTTTCAGTCTTTATATCCATCTGCCCACTTCTTTGATCCTCCTTTAGATCCCCTCTTATATCTACTCCATTTTGACACAGCTTCCTTACCTGAAACCAACCTGATCACTAGTTGGAACTATAGAGTATGAATTCTGGTTTTTATTTTGGTTCTTCCAACATTTTACAAGACCTTATTTTCAACTGATTGTGCTACCAGATGGGTCTTCTGAAAACATGAAACTATCGATTCACTTATAACCTGTGTAAAAGCATATAATTGTTCCTTTTATCACTACAGAATATATTTTATTTCTCTGCACAACAAGCCATATCTTCCCAATGTATACTGGTTCTACCTATGTGAACGTGTCACAAATTCTCCCCTAAAAGGTGCCCATGTTGGCCTCCACACAATCATACTTCTCACTGTTATATTGTTATCTTCTTCCCAAAATGCAATTTTACTTTCTTTCAACATGTCTAAATTTTACCCATTGTTTTTGATTCATGAAAGTGCTAATATCTTCTGAAAACCTTTTCCAGAATTGTTTAACCATGCATTCTACTCCTCTGTTTGCACAATACAACTCTTAATCATTTTGCCAAACTATCTGATGATTGTGTTGAGGTTTGCATTATCTTCCTACTTATTTATTTATTTTTTTTTTAGATT
The DNA here is from genome assembly GCF_000164805.1 of Carlito syrichta. Classification (NCBI taxonomy): domain Eukaryota; kingdom Metazoa; phylum Chordata; class Mammalia; order Primates; family Tarsiidae; genus Carlito; species Carlito syrichta. The sequence goes on from NW_007253094.1 coordinate 7,885, forward strand.
CTCTTTCCTATGTGACCATTCTGACTTAATGATTGGAAACTCCTTAAGGATAAGTTTTTTGTCTCCATGTCTTCCAGGGAAGAAGGCAAGATTTTGCATAGACTCAACTTTTATACTCTCTCCATATTAAAACTGCCATTTCAAGGCCTGTCACTGTGTATTCACTTGTACTAGTTTTCATATGAAAACTCTCATTGTATCCCATTTAGGCCAGAACTTTTGAAATATGTATATAGCATATGTCTCCATCGTACTCCATCTTCAAAGGTAATAATGGTAGGTTGAGTTTTTCCACATTCCATTACTCTGACCTCATCAATAGTCACATCTCACTCTTACTCTGAATTTTTCTACCTCCTTTCTTTACTGTTAAAGATTATTTCTATGAAATGGGATTACCTGGATAATTCAGTATAATCTCCCTATTTTAAAAACAGTTGATTAGTAACTAACCATATTTTTCTTTTGGTATATAAACTACATACTGCCATGTTCTAGGAATTAGGATTTAGATATATTTGAGGGGTTGCCTACCACAAGGATATTTTACACTCCCTAGATCTTCTTCATTCTACCTCCTCAAGAGTCCTGCCACCAATACCACCACTACCATAGGTCAGACAATAGTCACAAGCACATGATTTTTATGTTGGTGCTAGGCTAGAAAGTGAGAAGAGGGGTTGAAGAGGATGGTTCCAAGGATGAGAGCAGAGAGATTCAGGAGGGAGCACAGCACAACTGAGGAGGACAGATAAAAGGCAAGAAGGGTAGAATACGCAGCTGAGTAGGTGGGTGAAGCATTCGGTAAAATAAATTTAATTCCAGCCAGGAAGGGCAAACACGGTTTCTGAATAATAACCTTTTATCACTCTCATTGACTTTCTGAGGGGATGGGGATAATCTGAATGTGAGGGCCCTAAAACCTAGGGGAATTCCAGGGTCTCTAGTCCCTAGTCAATACTATGATTGTGTGTGTGTGTGTGTGTATGTATGTATGTATGTATATATATGTATGTATGTATGTGTTTACATTAATAGTTTCTGGTCTAGGAACTACATTATCTCCTTATAGTACATGATAAGATTCGGGGTTCTAGGCAGAGAGGAGAGACCAGAAACTGCTGGACTCCTTCAGGGTATGGTCATGCAGACTAGTCAAAATAAAAAAAAAAAATTTTAAATGCTTTTGAAAGAACAAATGAATTAAAGTAGTCATTCTCCAGGTTCTAAACTAAAAGAATGGCTGAAGGTGACCCTTTAAATTCTAGATCCCAAAATCAGTTTATGTAATATTTGTAGAAAAGACAGTTGATTGATTAGGAATGAGGAATCCTGTTGGGTTCCAGATGATATGGTTGTAGGACAAATAGAAGATAAGGTTTTCAATGTTCTCCAGATTCTGCTGCATTCAGTCCTTCAACCCCAATCCCTCATCAAGTGAAGATTTTTCTGGATTACAATATCATCCTCTGTTTCACTTAATGAAGCTTTTTTTATGTTCTCTACTTGTAACTGCATTGAGTTATTCCTTGGATTTAAACAACTCAATGGATCTTGAGCAAGACATATTAAACTTTTACACAAACCACTTTCCTGTGTAATTTTTATGCACTGAGTGCTTACCACTAAAGAGGTACCCTAAAACATCCAACTGTTTACAGTGGAAACTCAGAAGTTTTTCTTTACATCATCCTTTTTCTCACTCCCTTATTGCCCTTCTAAATTTTATGTATTGCCAAAAAAGAATTTCCATAGATCTCAACATCTTACAGTGGCCTTTCATCTTTGAAGTTTCTTGTATAACAGTGTAACAAACAAACAATACAGAAAAAGCTTTATATATGGTTGGGTACACTGTAAATTTTGTGTTGGCATCTATGCTTTCTATTTTACTAATCACTTATAAACATCCGATCCAGAAATCTCAAGGGAACATGGGCCAGAGTGTTAGAGGTGACTGTGTGTTAGCTAATTTGGTATATCAATTATGATACATGAAAATGGGTAAAATAATTTTCAGCTTCTTTAAACACACTTTTTACTTTTGCTGTGTTAGTGAGTTATTGCAACTCCTTGCATGAAAATGACTCTCTCATTTCAACAAGTCAGATTTGAAATTCCCCAGCAAAAATTCACATTAAATACAGTGATACCAATTCCAGCAATATAAAAAATAACATTAAAAAACATATAACACACATAAAACAATTTTTAAATGCAAGCAAAATAAAAATAGATTGGAAACATTTAAAAAATAAAATTTTGCATTCAAGAGGACACTAAGGAAACATGACAACTAAAAGTGGTTTCCAGGATGAAACCCTGAAGCAGAAAAATTACATCAGATAAAACCTAAAGAAGTATGCCATTTCTTTGTCTCTGACCCAAAGTTTTGTGTCTTCTACTAGCCTCCATGAAACTTTAAAAAGTGTATTAACTAGCTTGCCAGTAGGGTAAAATTTTAGACTTTTCACAGTTCATGACATAGAAAATTCAGGAATACAGAATAAATATATTCTGAGCATAATACCAGGTACAATAAAATATACCTAAAAAAATGAGTTGCTGAAACAGAAATTATCTTTACTATCATCTATACTTTTTTTTAAATGATCAAGATTGTAATTTGTTGGAACAATTATATTTAATTATAGCATGATGCTTAAAATAGAGCAGATAAGTAACATCCTAAAATGTATTCAAATGAGCAGTTTAAGCTATAAATAAATCTCTGTTCAGATATTCTACTAAACCGAGAAAAAATGCTTGCAAATATGGGGGTAAAGATTTATACAACTGTCATAGTATAAGCATCTCCAAACCAAAAAATTAACCAACCAAATAGTTAAAATCTCCAAACAAAACAAAATAAATATCTGGAGCACTTAGCAAAATGTAAAACACCCAGTAAGAAAAATTCACAAGTTTATCAGATGTTCACAAAAAGAAAACACTGGTTGAAGATGAAATCACAATTTTAAAACAATTACAAGCAATAGTTCCAACGAGACAGTCATTGCAGATAAATAAAAGAGGTTTATTGTCATAAGAAATTTTGAACATGAAAATAGATTATAAAGAAAAGAAACATAAAAACTTTTAGCAAAAAGAACCTGTTGATTTGAACAAAAATGAAATTATGAAAATAAATTGTGATGATTAATTTTATGTGTCAACATAGACATGGCTACATCATGGTACCCAGCTATTTGGTCAAACATTAGTCTGGATGTTTCTGTGAAGGTATTTTTTAGAGTAACTTTTTAAATTTTTTCAATAGCTTTAGGGGTACAGATGGTTACATAGATGTATTGTATAGTGGTGAAAAAGTCTAGGCTTTAAGTGTACACACCACCCTCATCTGGGCACATTTTACCTGATAAGTGTTTTTTATTCCTTCTCCTCTTCCCGCCTTCTCTTTTCTGAGTCTTCAATGTCCATTATACTATACTATACACCTTTGCAGATCCTCAGTTTAGCTCCCACGTATAAGTGAAAACATGCGGTGTTTAATTTTCCATTTCTGTGCTACTTAGCATGATGTTCTCCAATTCCATTCAAGGTGCTGCAAAGGACATTATTTCATTCTTTTTTATGGCTAAATAGTATTCCACGGTGTGTGTATCAGAATGTTATAGGTTTTGGGGTGTGGTGGAGGAATGAAGAGAGAGTTCCAAGGTGAAAAACATGGGTTCGAAGACAGACACTAGGAAATTAATGAATGAAAAATGCTCAAAAGGAAAGTGCTTGAGGAAGGGAGAAAATGCTTGGGAGGAGAGAAGACAGAGTAGAATTAAAGGCATAAATGAGAACTAGTATTGGGTCAGGAAATGTAAAAACAAGTGTAATGAAAAGTCTCAATCTCAGAGCCTCTGTGTTGTTGCTGAGTCTCAACCCCCTCA
>NW_007253094.1:11806-45017 GCF_000164805.1 Carlito syrichta
GCAATAAACATGCGTGCACAGGTGTCCTTTTTTTTGTAGAATTATTTGGGTTCCTCTTGGTGTATTCCCAGAAGGAAAATGTGGGATCATATGGTAAGTCTATACTTAGATCTTTTAGAAAATCTCATAATTGATTTCCCACAGAGGTTGTATTAGTTTACATTCCCACCAATAGTATGGAAGTGTTCCCTTTATTCACACATCCTCTCCAGCTGTTGTTTTTTGAGTTATTGATGATGGCCATCCTGACTGGAGTTAATTGGTATTTCAGTGTGGTTTTAATTTGTGTTTCTTTGATAAAATAGAGAGGCTGAGCATTTTTTCATGTATCTGTTGACTGCTCATACATCTTCCTTTGAGAAATGTCTCTTCACATTTTTTGCTCACTTTTTTTTTTTTGAGTTGGGGCCCCCACCCCCCCATCCACACACACTCACACATTCAGGATATCCAACAACAGATCTCTTCTATATGGCTCTATGCCAAAGTATATACCTATGTGCTTTAGATCCTTGTATTGAACGAAGGCATACTGGCCCTCATGGAGGGAATTGGTGCTGAGAAAGGAAAAGACATACAGAGGCAGGAGATTCCCTGCTCCCAAAGGAGAGAAGAAAATAATAACTGTATGAGGTAAGACCTGAGAGTCAAATCTCTATATTAAGGAAGGCTGAGCTGTGTAAGAAATGTGAAATTGAGAAACTATGAATCTGAGAAAGTGACATCGGGAAGGTAAGTCTGGGTTAGATTTTTTTTTTTTTTTAGGATGGAAAGGAGGTATTAATATAGAGGAGAGGCTGAGAAGGTACCAGAGAAGTGGGCAGCTCTGTGGTAAAGTTCAAAGAGGAGCAGCGGGCCAAAGAGAAGAATGGCCTAGGGTAACTGGATTGATTTGTGTTTTCCTGGGGGCTGGGATGGGAGAAGAGCAGTTTGGAGAGGTGCTTTCCAGGTGAGGATAGCGAGACTGAAGAGTAAACCACTTTGGATTCCACAAAAGATACAAGAATCATATATAGGATCTATTTTTCAACATGAGGAACAGTGGAAGGAAAAGTTAAACTACTGCAAACAGGAAGCCATATATAAAGGATAAATGGGCCAAGTTCCTGAACAGAGAGTCAGGCAAAGCATTCAAAAACAGATGATATGAATCTATTGAAATAGTAGCAGAAATAACTTCTCCAGTAAAAAGAAGATAATTAGAGGATGAAAGAGGATTGTCAGGAACAGAGAAAATAAAATCGTGTGTGCTTGCTTGTCTGGATATCTCTGTTATTGCAGAAATAAACCTCTGCTCTACTTGGTCTTGGAGGAGAGGAAGGAATAGAAGGTTTGGATCCAACATTCATATTGTGAAGCCAATAAGGAAAGAGTCAAAAGATGACAGAGAAGTTCCAGTGGAAACTGTCTAGATTTGTTATAGATCAGATATACGAATTCACCAAACAAAAATATACCAGCTAAGATTAAAGACTAGGAATATGAGCCAGGAAGAGGAGCTGTCAGCTACTGAGGGAACGACATGTAATGAAATAAGATAAGTATCATTCAAGGTTCTGACCAAGGAAGTCAGACTGGCAGAGTTGAAGAATTAAAGCCTGAAGCCAAGTGATTGTTAAAGTCTTCTTCTGTTCTTGCATTTAAAGTATTTAACTTTGTATAGTCTACCTCTGTCCTGATTCTACTCTTAAAAAATGTAAATCCCCTTGGTGGCCAAGATATTTTTAATAGGAGACACATTGGAAGGGAAGAGGAGCTTCCAAAGATGACAGAAGGGGATTCCCATAGACAAGGGGGATTTGGATATATAAGGAGTGTGAGTCTGAAAAAAAGAGCTGCCAGATAAACACTTAAAGTGAAGTCATTGGAGGTGCTCAGTTTTGAGGTTTTGAGACTTCAGTGGGTCCCCGAACTGGAATGAAAACAGAAATCACTGGGCTGGAGGATAAAGAGACACAGGCTGCCTTGGAGACTCATTATTTAGGAGGAGAGCTAAAGTCAAGTTGGAGAAGAAAGGTGTATGCAGCTGCTGACATCACAGGTGGGAACATAATGATGGTGCTGTGGGAAGAACGAGCACAACAAATGGCCCACACCACAGGCATAAAGAGAACATGAGAACAGAAGATCTACAGTCATAAATCTGTGATTTTTGTGGTCTTATTGTGTGTTCTTGTCAGTATAAACTTACAGGGCCGAGTGAGTGGGAATTTAACCTCTCTCTCAACTTTGGAACATTCACTAAGTATAATCTCTACCCCAAGATATCAGTGAATAAGATACAGTCCTGATTCTCAGGGAGCTCATAATATATTAGGACTGAAAATATTTCACTGTAATAAATAATGAGAGAGAGAGAGAGAGAAAGAGAGAACTGCGGGAGAATGTAGGAGTCTAGACTAGCTATATCAAAAAGGGAGGATAGAGGTAGAGAATGTATAAAAGATAACAAAGAAAGAAGATCAGGTTCAGGGACATACATGCTTTCTAATGTAAGTAGGGAAAATAAGGAGTGTGTGTCGTGTGTGTGTGTGTGCTCATATATACACATAGCATACTTACATGCATGCATTTTTATATGTATGCTTTAAAAATAATTTTTAAAATCTTTCTTATATTTAGGTAAAGTAAAATATAGTGCAGCTGTAACAAAGGAAACATTGAAAATCAGAAGGGACATCAGCACTACTTTCTCTGAGATAGGAGGAAATGAAGGGAGGAGTGCAGAAGCAAATAAGTTTACAGGAGTAGCATAATAATGTGAGGAGTTGACTTCCAGCAGCCTTGAATTCTCACCTATGTGAGAGAAAATTTCAGTGAGAGTGAGGAACAGGATTTAGACAGTAATAAAAATTGTATGTTCGTTGTGAAAATGATTTAGTAGGACTGAATAATTTAGTAGGAGGGGCCACATGGCCAAATACGTAATAAAGACTACTTGTGTGGTTGTGTCGTTCTCTTCACATCCTAACTATGTGAGGTGACGATAACACTAGTTAGATTTTAATTGAATTCTGAGCATTTTCAGGGATAATGCAGCAGAAACCAATGGGGATTGAGAAGTAATCGTCCTAGCAGAAGAGCTGGCATCCAGAATAAATAGGAAAGAATGTTTTAAGTCTTACATCAATGATTTTCAACCTTCAGCGTGAATCAGAGCCACCTGGAGGGCTTGCTAAAATACAAATTGTTATCCCCAACCTCAGATTTTCTGCCTCTGTAGGTTTGTGGTAAGGACCAAGAATTTGCCAGTTCCCTAATGATGCTGATGTTGCTAGCGTGGGGACCACACTTCAGTGACATTGTTCAAAACCTTTCTGTTCTAGGCGATTACACCACATTTCATAGAGGTCACCCAAGAAGCACCACAGTTTAATAAGGCTTCCATAAAGAAAATTTAGCTCAATTTAACCAACAGAACAATCATGATCAGAAAATTGCTACTCGGGAAGAAAGTGACTTATCCAAGCTTATGCAGTCAATAGCTGACAGAGCAGATTTTTTCACACCCTCTCCAGTGCTCTTTCTAAATACCATAGATGCCTTCATTGTCTTCGTATTTATCAGACCATCTGTGCCCGGGGGGGGGAAATAGATGTAAGATCTGAAGTGCCTGCAGTGCCCAACCCCACTCTTCCACGCAGTGGTGATGGCTAAGCCTGGAGCTTTTGCAGAGCTCATTACAGTTCACAGGCCCATAGAGATTGTAGAGATTGTCTATGACGTTCTAGCTATTCCTGTACTTTTCTGAATCTGTGACCCTGTGCTGACGCTGGCAATGTTTTTGAGCTGTGTATTTTCCTGAAGCTCTTACAGCTGTGTGGAACGCTTCTGAATAAGGACACAAAGCCTTTCTGTAGGCAAGTACTGTATGTAATTGTGCGGAACCTGTGTGTGGTTGTTTACAGAGAATATGCCTATGTGCAGAGCATGTAACTGTTGTAGGGTTTGTGTGTGCAGACCTTGTGATTGTTTGCAAGTCTTTATGTGAACTCTGCTAATGTGTTCAAAGTCTAAAGCTCTTTTTATCTCTATGGCACAGGTGTGGACTCTACAGAAAATCATGGCCCTTTTTTCTGCTAATAGCATAGCTGCTGTGAACAGCTCTGACACTCGCATGACAGGCTGCCTCCTCACTGGCATCCCCGGGCTGGAGCATCTACACATCTGGCTCTCTATCCCCTTCTGCACCATGTACATAACTGTACTGGCAGGCAATGGCATTCTAATTTGCATCATACTTTCCCAGCCAAACCTGCATGAGCCCATGTACATATTCCTGTCCATGCTGGCCGGTACTGATGTGTTGCTCTCTACCTCCACCATGCCCAAGGCACTGGCCAACTTCTGGCTAGGTTCCAGCCACATTTCTTTTAATGGCTGCCTCACCCAGATGTTCTTCATTCACTTCCTCTTTGTGGCTGATTCTGCTGTCCTTCTGGCCATGGCCTTTGACCGCTATGTGGCTATCTGCTCCCCTCTGCACTATGCTGCAATCCTCACGACCAAGGTCATTGGGAAGATCGCCGCTGCCACCCTGACCCGCAGCTTCTTCATCATGTTTCCATCCATCTTTCTCCTCAAACGGCTTCACTATTGCCGGATCAACATCATTGCACACACATTTTGTGAACACATGGGCATTGCCCATCTGTCCTGTTCCGATATCTCCATCAATGTCTGGTACGGGCTGACAGCTGCTCTCCTCTCCACAGGCCTGGACATCATCCTTATTGCTGTTTCCTACATCCACATTCTCCGAGCAGTCTTCCACCTCCCTTCTCGGGATGCCCGTTCCAAGGCTCTAAGCACCTGTGGATCCCACATCTGTGTCATCCTGCTTTTCTATATTCCTGCACTCTTTTCTGTCTTTGCCTACAGGTTTGGTGGTAGACGCATCCCACGCTATGTCCATATCCTCCTGGCCAACCTGTATGTAGTCATTCCACCTATGCTCAATCCCATGATTTATGGAGGGAGGACCAAGCAAATATTGGAAGGAGCTAAGCAGATGATTTCAAATCTTGCCAAAGAATCTAAATGAATGCTCCTAACTAGGCCTCAACTTAACCCTTTTCTATACCTATTAACTGTCCTGTATTTACCCTATTATTGTCTCTACATCGTCCAATTATCCCCATATTATTCTCATCTGTCTCAACTTATTTAAATATGTCACCTTTTCAAACTCACTTCTGATTTATTTTCTTAGAAATCTATTGTAGTACTCTCTCCATTCTCTTCTATCTACTATTCAAATGCAGTCTTACCTGCCATCACCCCAAAAAGAACTAACCAGTTAGAAGAAATGTAATAATTTACTTCAAATTTACTGTTCACATAGAACTTTTCTCAACATCTGTTAATACATTAGCCTCCTAATGTACACTTAATCACTTGATATAATTTTGACATTTATTTACCAGTTCAACATCTTTTTCTGATGGAAAACCCAGAGAACTGTCATGACTAAAAATGTATAATTTTATGGGATGATATTTATTTTTCTTACCAGCTATGCAAATCCATGAGCACATATGTGTATATACCCAAGTTCAGAAATACTAACACCCAGCAGCATACATAGGTGGATACAACCATTTGTCAGTTTAAATTTGAATATAGAACTTCAAAATATTTTTTCAAATACACCTGAACTACCATCACCTTTTCTGGACAAAATTTTCCTCAAAATGTAGATAATTGCATAGAGATAGAGTACTTTTTATCCAAATATGCTTTGTTAAAAATTATATTGGCTCTTACAATTCAAAGTCAAAATATTTGCTCTTAGCCAGGCTCGGTGGCTCAGCCTGTAATCCTGCACCTTTGGGAGGCTGAGGTGAGTGGATTGCCTGAGCCCACGAGTTCGAGACCCGCCTGGGCAGCGAGACCTCATCTCTACAATAAATCAGAAAATCAGCCGGGCATGGTAGCGCATGCCTGTAATTCCAGCTACTTGGAAGGCTGAGGGGGAAGGATTGCCGGAGCCCAGCAGGTCGAGGCTGCGGTGGCCGGGAGTGGCCACTGCACTCCAGTCTGGGCGACAGAGTGAGATTCCAACTCAAAAACTATATATACATATATTTGCTCTTATTTATTAGCTATGGGTCTATGAATTCTTCAATAAGTCGGTAAATAATTCTTTAATAAATATGTGAAGTTATTATATGTAATTTAATAGCTTTCTCAGTAATAATTATTAACATCAGGATTTAACCTAAACTAATGTTCTCTTAAATTGAGAAGTATAACTCAGCCTGAATTTTAGCCCAAGACCAATTCATCTTTGAAAACATAGTTCACATCTCAACTCTGCCACTCCCATACTCAGCCCACAGTGAAAGATTCATCTTTTGAGATTCTGCTTCACTTTTTCACTTGAATCACTGTTTTGCTGGATCATGAGCATTTGCTTCTTGTTTTATACGATATCTTCTCATGTTTGTGCCTTAATTCTCTGCTGGAGTGTGCATTCTTTGAAGAAAATAAAAATACATTTTGCAAATATTTTTATCTATATTGCCTCAAAACATGCGAATCCCTCTCATATATGCAATATGTATGTATGTGGATAAAATTCTCACTCAAAAATTATGAACATCCAAAAAAACAAAATAAAACAAACAAACAAAAAAAGCCAGGTGTGGGGCTCAAGCTTGTAATCCCAGCACTTTGGAAGGCGGAGGCAAGAGCAGCCTGGGCAACTTGGCAAGACCTTGTCTCTAAAATAAATTAAAATATTAGCTGGGCATGGTAGTGTGGACCAGCAGTTCCAGCTACTTGGAAGGCTGAGGCAGAAGGATCACTTGAGCTCAGCAGGTCGAGACTGCTGTGGCTGTGAGTGTGCCACTGCACTCCAACCTGGGTGACAGGGAGAACTTCAACACAACAAATAAAACAAAACAAAACAAAAAATTATGAACATCACTTTTCTGTTCTATATTCATTCTTGTTTGAGGGAGTTTTCATGTAAGAAGTAGCTCCAACTAAGCAAAACTACAAAATGGCCTTGTCTTGCAGATTAAAGGCTGAGACCCTTCATGGGAGGTTGAACAAGGAAGGTTTGATTCATAGAGAATAACATATTTTATAGAAAAAAAAAATCAAGAGACTTTGACGTTTCTTTTTCCTGAGCCCCTAAAACTCTCCCAAGTCTCTGTCTCAACTCTCCCCTAACACTATTTATAGAGTTATTCTCAGTATCCCTGAGAATGCCCAAATGATGGTGGAGGGGAAGAAAACACTTTTTTCTCTACCCTCCCAGGTTCTCCAGCTGGGGCCCTGAAAATTAGAATGACAAAAAAACAGGTTAATAAAAAAAAGATGAACAAGTTTATTAGCATGAACATTAACATAGGAGAAACTAGGTCACAAATAGCACAAAGTGATGGTTAGAACTTAGGCTTACATAGCATCTTTGAAGAGAAGTAACAAAACAAACAAACAAACAAAAAGTTTTACATAGAACCAACCCAGATGACCATTAAAAGTGGACTGGACAAAGAAAATATGGTACATATACATGATGAAATATTATGCAGCATAAAAAAGAACAAATTTATGACCTTCACAGCAATATGGATTTAGCTGGAGACCATCTTACTCAGTGAACTACCAACAGAAAGAAAGAAAGAACTGAATATTGCTTGTTCTCATCCATAAGCAGACCCTGGTCATTGATCACATGAGCACAAGGGCGGGATGGGGAGACACTGAACATTGCCAGGAGAGCTAAGGATGGAGGAGGGAGGGACACACATGGTGACACACTTGGTACCTGGCCCACCATCAGGGGAAGAGAGGGCCAACTAGAAGCCCAAACGTCACCTGCATGCAACTTACTTTTGTAAACAATCCTCCCTTGTACCCCATAAACAAATAAAATGAATAAATAAAATTTTTAAAGAGTTTTAAGCTTATAAGAGTGAAAAACTGTGGATAAGTAAACCTGCATAGAAACTAATGGCAAATAAGTGTTAATAAGTCAAATTTTTTTGTGTAGATTCTTTCTCAGAACTATATTATCTCTGGTGATAGGTTGTTATACCCTTTCTGATATGGGAAGTGTGAGGCGAGAGTGGGAGCAACTTTTATAAGGGGAATTTGTGTTTTGCTTTCGGGTAGATAGAAGAAAGACAGAGAATTTGTCCTATGTCTGCTTTGTCTCAATTGCCTTCAGTTTAAAATAATCCTTATGCCAGAGTGGTCTATTTTAGGGTAGCATACTCTGAACTTGTCTTAGTCCATTTGGGCTATTAAAACAACATGTCATAACCTGGATAAATTCTAAACAAAATTTATTTCTCACAGTTCTGGAGGCTAGGGAGTCTAAAATCAAAGTATTTCGTGTCTGGTGAGGGCCCACTTTTGAGTTCATAGATGGTGCCTTCTAACCACGTCCTCACACAGTGGAAGGAGGACACTGCTCTCATTCATGAGGGCCCTACCCTCATGACCTAGTCACCTCACAAATCTCCCCACCTCCTAATACTACCACTTTGGTGATTATATTTTTTTTCTTTTTCTTTTTTATTAATTTTAAAGATATGGGGTACAAGTCAGGATTGGGTACATAAATAGTCTATGTACAGGTGAAGTTTGGGCCTCATGTTGGACCTCACTTTGCCTGGATTAGGATCAGGCACTCTTATTGATACTATGTGCCCCACCTCCCTCTGGTAGTGTCTTGCTACTGCCAACCAATTCTTGTAGTATTATGTTAGATGTTCAGGATTCATTTATGAGTGAGAACATGTAGTACTCAGTCCTTTGTTTCTGTGATAGATCATTGAGTATGATGGAATCTAAATCCATCCAAGTTGCTGAAAAGTCCATAATTTTGTCCTTCTTTATGGCTGTATAATTGTCCATCGTGTATATGTAACATTTTTTTAATCTAGTCCACTTTCAATGGACAGCACAGTTGGCTCATGTTTTTATTATTATGAATAATTCTGCAGTAAACATGCATGCACAGGTATTTTTTTGATAGAATGATTTTAGCTCCTTCAGATACACACACACACACACACACACACACACACACACACACACATATATTTTAAATCTCTTTTTTTATTATAAAGATGTGTGGTACAATTCAGGGTAGGTATACAAACACAGATTATGCAGGTACTCTTGTTGATGAGGTATGCCCCTCCCTCCCCTAGCAGTTTCCCTCAACTGCCAATCCCACCTCCTCCTACCTTGACAGTATCCCACTACTGCCAATCCCTTTCTTATAGTATTATAATTGTTCAAGGTCCGCTTCTGAGTGAGAACATATGGTACTCTGTTCTTAGTTTCTGTGAGCGATCACTGAGTATGCTCAACTCTAAATCCATCCAAGTTGCTGCAAAATCTGTATGTTTGTCCTTCTTTATGGCTGCATCCATATGTTTGTCCTTCTTTATGGCTGCATAATATTCCATTGTGTATATGTACTGCATTTTTTTTTATCCAGTTCAGCTTCGATGGGCAACATGGTTGGTTCCATGTTTTTAGTATTGTGATTAGAGCTGCAGAAAACATACATGTGCAGGTATCTTTTTTGTAGAATGATTTGAGTTCCTCTGTGTATATTCCCAATAGGGGGATTACTGAGTCATATGAAGGGCAATTTCTAGTTCTGTCAGAAATTGCCACACTGTATTCCAAAGAGGTTGCACTAGTTTGCATTCCCACCAGCAGCGTAGAAGTGTTTCTTTTTTCTCTGCATCCTCACCAGCATCTGTTATTGTTTTATTAATGATGGCCATTTTTATTGGGGTTAAGTGGTATCTCAATGTGATTTGCATTTGCATTTCTCTGATGACAAGTGATGCTGAGCAATTTTTCATGTCTCTGTTGGCTGCCCATATATCTTCTTTGGAGAAGTGTCTACTCATGTCTTTTGTCCACTTTTTAATGGGGCTGTTTGTGTTTTTCCTTTTGGCATGTTTGAGTTCCTTGTAGATGCTAATGTTAGGCCTTTGTCAGATATACAGTTGGTAAGTATTTATTCCAATTCTGTGGGCTGTCTCCCTGTTCTCTTGATGGTTTATTTTGCTTTGCAGAAGCTTGTTAGTTTGACTTTGCCAAAATCCTTTATCACTGCAAGCAGGTTTTTGATAGATTATCTTGAATTTTCAAGGTATAGCATCATATCATCAGCAAAGAGGGATAACTTGACTTCCTCTTTTCCTACTTGGATACCCCTGATTTCCTTCTCTTGTCTAATTGCCCAAGCTAGGACCTCCAACACAATGTTGAAAAAGAGGGATGAGAGTGGACAGCCTTGTCTTGTTCCCGTTTTCAGGGGCAATGTTTCCAGTTTCTGTCCATTTAACAATATGTTAGTTGTGGGTTTATAGTAGATGGCATTTACTATTTTGAGGTATGTTTCTACTATACCTAGGTGTTTGGGGGTTTTTATCAAGGGATGCTGGATTTTGTCAAAAGCTTTTTCTGCATCTAATGATATAATGATGTGGTTCTGATTTTTTACATCTGTTGATGTATTTAATTATATTTATGATATTGCAAATGTTGAACCAGTCCTGGATCTTGGGGATGAAACCTACTTGGTCATGGTGAATGATTTTTAAGATGTGTTTTTGGATCCAATTTGCTAGAATCTTGTTGAGGATTTTTGCATCTATGTTCATAAGGAATATTGGCCTGTAGTTCTCTTTTTTGGTTGGATCTTTACTGAGTTTGGCTATCAGTGTGATGTTAGTTCTGTAACATGATTTGCGGAGAATTCCATCTTTTTCAATTACCTGGAATACTTTCAATAGGATTGGTATCAGCTCCTCCTTGTATGTGCTGGAGAATTCTGCTGGAAAGTTATCCAGTCCAGGGCTTTTTTTGTAGGTAGTTTTCGTATGACAGACTCCATTTCCTGGATTGTTATTGGTTTATTTAGTAGTCTCAATGTCTTCTTCTTTCAACCTGGGGAGATTGTGTGATGTCAGAAAGTCCTTCATTTCATCGAGGTTATTAAGTTTGTTTCTGTACAGGTGTACATAGTAATCTCTGATAATGTTTTGTATTTCTTCAGGGTCTGTTGTGATTGATCTTTTGTATTTCTGATTGTGTTTATTTGAGCTTTTTCTCTCTTTTTCTTGGTCATTCTGGCTAAGGGTCCATCAATCGTTTTAATTCTTTCAAATAACCAACTTTTTGTTTTGTTAATATTTTCTATGATATTTTTGTCTTCTATGTACTGTTTTGGGTTCTTATTTTGGTGATTTGGATTCTTCTGCTAAATTTAGGGTTTTGGTGGTCTTCTCTTTCCAGCTACCTTAGGTGATTTGTTAGGCTCTTCACTTGTGATCTTTCCATTTTCTTGATGTGTGCTTGTAGAGATATAAATTCCCCTCGTAGAACTGTTTTCATGGCATCCCAGAGATTTTGGTAAGATGTTTCTTAATTTTGATTTGTTTCCAGGAATCTTTTAATTTCTGCTTTGATTTCAGTTTTGACCCAGTAGTTGTTCAGCATCATGCTGTTTAGTGACCATGTCTTTGTGGGCTTTGGGGAAATGTTGGTGCTGATATTTGTTTTTATTCCACTGTGGTCTGAGAATGTGCATGGCATGATTTCAACCTTAAGGCATTTGCTTTTGCTTGATTTATGGCCAAGAATGCGATCGATCTTAGAGTATGTTCCATGTGCTGATGAGTAGAATGCATATTCTGTGGTTGTTGGGTGGAATAATCTGTAGGTATCTATTAAGTTCATTTGGTTGAGCGTCAAGTTTAGGTTCTGGATCTCCTTGTTCATTTTTTGCCTCGATGATCTATCTAGGACTATTAGTGGATTATTCAAGTCCCCTGCTATAATAGTGTTAGAGTCAATATCTTTTTTTAGTTTACTTAGCAGTTGCTTTATAAATGCTGGTGCTCCTGTGTTGGATGCATATATGTTTAGGATAGATATATCTGTTGATGGATTGAACCTTTTATCATAATGTAGTATCCTTTTGCATCTTTTTAAATTTTTTGATAACTTAAAGCTTGTTTCGTCTGATATTAAGATTGTGACTCCTGTCTTCTTTTGTGATCCATTTACATTGAAACTCATTTTCCATCCTTTAACTTTTAGTCTGTGTGTGTTCCTTGCAGTGAGATGAGTCTCCTGGATGCAGCAAATAATTGGGTCGGGTTTCTTAGCCAGTTTGCCATTCTGTGTCTTTTCAGTGGTGCATTTAGACCATTCAAATTCAGGCTGATTATTGAAATGTGATTGCTTATTGCTGCCATGAGATTCTTTCTTTTTTTTTTTTTTTTTTGAATTGGAGTCTCACTCTGTCGCCCAGATTGGAGTGCAGTGGCCGCTCCCAGCCACCACAACCTCAACCTGCTGTGCTCCGGCAATTCTTCCACCTCAGCCTTCCAAGTAGCTGGAACTACAGGGGCACACTACCACGCCCGGCTCATTTTTGATTTATTGTAGAGATGCAGTCTCACCTAGTTGCCCAGGCAGAAACCCGCAGGCTCAGGCAATCCACTCACCTCAGCCACCCAAGGTGCAGGATTACAGACTGAGCCACAGAGCCTGGCTGCCATAAGATTCTTATAAAGTTTTTTCTTTGTTTGTTTGTTTTATTTTGGCTTTGGTGTTAATATATGTGTGTGTTTTCAAGTTTCTTGTTGCGCTGTAGTCCCTGTTAGTTCTGTGCTCTGCTGTTCTCTTGGGAAGTATGTGGACATTCTTTTTTTTTCTTTCTTCTGTGCTTAATACCTTTTTAAGTGTCTCCTGTAGAGCTGCTCTGGAAGCTGCATAATCTCTTAGAGATTGGACGTCTGGGAAAGATTTTAATTCTCCATCGCTGATGAAGCTGAGCTTAGCTGGATAGGAAATTCTTGGTTAAAATTATTTATCTTTGAGGACTTTGAACATAGAGCTCCAGTCCCTTCTTGCTTGTAGTGTTTCTGCCAATAGGTCTGCTGCTATTCTGATTGATTTTCCCTAGTAGGTAGTCTGAACTTTCTCTCTTGCTCCCTTTAGGATTTATTCTTTTGAGCCTACTTCGTGTAGGCAGATTACTATGTGTCTAGGGGGTTGTTCTTCTCATTTGATGTCTTGTGGGGGTTCTTTGTATCTCTTGGGCTGGTCACCTGTCTGATGAGGTAGGGTAAATTTTCTTGGATTACCTTCTGGAATACTTGCTCCAAGTTGTTTCCATTTCCCATTCTTCTTCTGGAATACCAATCAGGCATATGCTCTGCCTCTTGATACAATTGTACATCTCTTGTAGGCTTTGTTCTTTCTTTTTGAGTCTTCTTTCTATGTTTTTTACAGATCGGGTTAATTCCATGTTCTTTTCTTCAAGTTCTGAGATTCTTTCTTCAGCTAGATTAATTTTTCCTTCCATGCTTGTCATCTTGTTATTTATTTCCTGGATTAAATTTTTTATTGCCAAAATCTCTGTAACAAGTTCTTTCAGTGTCACATCTTGTCTTTCTTGAGTCTTATTCATTCTTTCCATCCATTTCTTAATCTCTGTCATATTCTGGGGCCAGTGTCGTTGGTGACTTCCATCATTTGGGCACCAAAGTCTGACTTTTCAGGAGTTCTATCTTTGGTACACTTAAAACAGCCTGAGGTCTTCCTCTGGTTATTCCTCATTTGTGACAGATCTCTTGTTTTTCTATTAAGCTCTGCTATTCAGTTTTGGTGGGAGAGGCTTTCCCTTCTGATGTTTGCTCAGTCCTCTATTCTTCCCTGATCTGAGCTCTGGATTTGTTCTATTTTGAAATAGGATGGTGGATGTGAAGCTTTTCTGTCTCTTATAGCTTTCAAAAGTCAAATAAAGTAGGGGATGGGGCTCTAGTATTCAGAAACTACTTGCCAATTAGAGTGTTCACTTATTGTGGTATGTATTCCCTGAGACCCACTCCCCACCACCACTCTATAGGATGATGCAAAGCAGAAACTAATGCAGAAACAACTGAACATACACACAGGCATATACACCTCCCCCAAAAAACCAAACTGGAATTACAACAAAGTGAAACAAAACAAACAACAACAACAACAAACCAAGAAAACTAGACACACACACATGCCTAGCACAAAATGAACAGAGAAGAAAAACAGAAGAAACAGAGTAAAAGAAAAAAGCGAAAGGAATTCAGGTTGAACCCTCACACATATATTGTCACACACCTTAAACTATAAAAAATGAAAATAAAAAACCCAGAAGAACATAAGGGCAAAAACCAATAACTGCAACAAAATTGAAAGATGAACACTCAATCATTCACATACACACTTAAACAGAAAATGACAAATGAAAAAAGAAAGAAACAGAAAAAGAAAAGAAAAAAATTGGGGGGAATGCAGATCAAAACCTCACATACACATTCATGCAAAAAGGAAAAATATTTTAAAAATAGATGAACTAAGTCAGTCAAAAAAAGTTTCTAATTAAAAAAACCTTGCCCTCTTGTGGCAGACTCTGTAACTGTTCCTCTAATCAGGTCTCTCCTACAGAGCCACTTCTTTCATTCTCTCCTCAGTGTCCAAGCAGGGAAGGAGGAGGGGCAGCGGAAGTGGGTGAGGCTGCAGTCCTCCCCTCCCACTCTCATATGGTCAGGGTGATCTCCTGCAGTGAGTGGTACGGGATTGTCTCTTCCCCAGGTATGTACTCTCGGGCAGGGCAGCCAGGCCTATCCTGGAATGGTGTCCTCCTGTCGCGACTGACGTCCAAGACTCACCTGGGTTTGGCCCTCTCAGTCGTGGCCCAGCTGTGTAGGTCTGACATTCTGAAGGTTGCTATTGAGGAGAGGGTTTGGGTCAGTTCCGGACTCACTACTGATCTCTTTGGAGTTCTTCCTCGTCCTTTTCTGGCCACAACCTTTGTCCCCCTGCTGGATCAGGGCAGGGGGTGGGGTGCCTGGAACTCAGCACTCGTCAGGTCCCTCCAGAGTTTGTGCTCTCAGGATATTCCCTCTGAGCCATGATCAATCCCTGAGCAGTTGATCCTTCAGTCACAGAGATCAGGTCTCTTGCTCCATGGTGAGCAACCCAGAGCACTTTCCTGCCCTGCCTTCAAGATGGTAATGGGATGCCTCTCTTGTCCTCTTCCATGAGACCTTGCCTCTGGACTCCCTCCACAGCCCCTGTTGCCAGTGCCCTGCCAGAGGCTGAAGTGGTGAGGCAAAGCCAGGAACCGGCAGTCTCTCTCCTGCAGCAATGGTGAGGGCTAGCCTGGGGCGATTGTTTCTTCTCACCACTTTTTCACAGGAAAACTTCTGTCCAATATAAAAAAAAGAATGGCGCTCAGCTTCTGCAACCTGGGACGAGCCAGGGACAAAGCAGAGAAGCTGTAGCAACAGCTGTTGCACCAGGGGCCTGGACAGCAGTTCACGAGTCCCCACGTAGGCAATCTCTCCCAGCATTTTCTTATGGGTTTGTTGATTAAAAAAAAAAAAAGAAAATGGCACTCGGCTTCTGTGTCCCAGGAATTGCTAGGGTCCAAAGCCCAGCAGCTGTGGCACCAGTCGTTGCACCAGGAAAACCTGGCGGATAGCTCCCTTAGCCCTCACATGCCACTCACATGCCCACTTGCTCACATACACAAAATTTTTCATACACTCACTCATTCACAAGAGGACTTGCATAGTCTGACTGGCTCGGCTGCCATCTTCCCGACCTCTCAGTGATTACTTTTTAACGTGAGTTTGGGGAGGGCACAATGAGAACACAGCAGAACCCCTTCTAGGGCTTTACCATTTCAATTTGACAGATGTTTTAAAAGAATTATAATGAGGGAACAGTAAGAAGAAAAAGTGAACAGTCCTTTCCCCATCCCATTTGCATTTGCTAAACTTCAAAGCCCTAAGTGTCTCTTTATTACTTTAAATTTTAGTTTGGAACAAAAAGATAAAGCCTTTTTTTCCTGTTTATTTCCAAGTGTCACATCGTGTGTGTGTGTGTGTGTGTGTGTGTGTGTGTGTGTATGCGTGTGTGTGTCTTTCTGTCTTCTAACTGTATTTATGAGAGTTTTTGTTAAAAAACAAAAAACAAAAAAACCACAGCCTATTTCCATAGCTATGTTTACAGCAATGATGATTAAAATTAAACAACTCTAGAATGTATGCTACATTTTAGCAAAGTTTTGGTAACAGCTTCTATCTCCCTATTTTCTTTCTTTTAGTCCTCTACCCATCAGTTTGAGAGGCTTGCAGACCCTGAAGCAAATAGAACTTCATAGAGGTGAGTTAGGAAATAGATGTTAGTGAAGAACAAGGGAGAAGGTGACCCACATCATCAATGTGGAACTTCTGACAGTATTTGGGAGCAGCAACTATGTTCATGGTATCTACAGAGGCTGCATCTTCAATCTGGGAGAAGAAGAAGTAAGAGTCAGACAAGAAAAAAGCCAAACAGTACTTCAAGTCTATGCTCCTATATACTGTGTATTGGTTCAGTGTTCAACATAGCCCATTCCTTGTCTTGTTATCCTGGTGAAAACCTCTGGGCACTGGAATTGACTCCTATAGAGAAACTTCATAAAAATTGTCAGGAAACATTTTCAAAGTTTGGAAATGGGAGAAAGAGGTTCCTGGGCATCATTGACGTGGAATGTTGGGTGTTGTCTAATAAACCATTCAGGTACTATCTGGTTCTATAAGAGTGTGCTTCTTTAATTTTCTTTGATTAATTAAGGTTTAGATCTTGCAACTCTGTAGATTATAATAATGATATCCAAATGCTTCCTATCTAGCATTGCAAATGAATCCTGTTCTTGGTAAACACAAATTAATTTTGTTGGGCATAGAATAAATTTTTTTTGTCAAATGCTGGCTCTCCTGAAATAGCTCACACAAAGAAATCTGCTTATAAGATAAAGCAGAGTCTAATCTTAGCACAGTAAATGAGGCAGAATCTTCAAAGGGAAAAGGGCAAAAATGACATTCATGAAAATTTGGAGCTCCATTTATGACAGGTCTTATAAATCAAAGGCTTGATTAGGATTATATAAGACTGACAATTTAGAATTGATGAAAATAGCAAAAAGTAATGTTGAAACAAGAGTGCTTGAAAATTCTTAGGGTGTCAACTATTGTTTGATGCCATCTGTTAAAGAGTTGAACAAGTTGATGCTTATTTAAAACATATTTCAGCCGGGCTCGGTGGCTCAGCCTGTAATCCCGCGCCTTTGGGAGGTTGAGGTGAGTGGATTGCCTGAGCCCGTGGGTTCGAGACCCACCTGGGCAGCGAGACCTCATCTCTACAATAAATAAAAAAAATCAGCCGGGCGTGGTAGCACATGCCTGTAATTCCAGCTACATGGAAGGCTGAAGCGGAGGGATTGGTGGAGCCCAGCAGGTCGAGGTTGCGGTGGCCGGGAGTGGCCACTGCACTCCAGTCTGGGTGACAGAGTGAGACTCCAACTCAAAATAAATAAATAAATAAATAAAAAATTTAAAAAAACATATTTCAAGGCTGAATAATAAGTTGTTTGAAACATTTATCTTCCTATTCAAGAGCTTCCTAAAGTAGTAAAACCATGTTAACAAAGACAGTAGAATAATGGTTTGTTATGTAGACAGTGAACTGTGTAAGAAGTAGAACGTGGCTGAGCACGGTGGCTCACGCCTGTAATCCCAGCACTTTGGGAGGCCAAGGTGAGAGGATTGCCAGAGCCCACAGATTGGAGACCAGACTGGGCAACTTGGCGAGACCTCATCACTACAATAAATCAAAAAATTAGCTGAGCATGGTGGTGTGTGCCTGTAGTTCCAGCTACTTGGAAGGCCGAGGCAGAAGGATTGCCTGAGCCCAGCAGGTTGAGGCTGCAGTGACCAAGAGCATGCCACTGCACTCCAACCTGGGCAACAGAGTGAGACTCCAACTCAAAAAAAAAAAAAGAAGAAGAAGAAGAAGAAGTAGAATGTTTCAGTTCTCATTTCTTAGGTCATATTCTTCTTTGAACTGATTTTAATATGTTGCTGGTTGCTTCATTTATTAATGAACTAAATAAATCTTTGACATTGCATTTATTTTATATGATTATGAGTGTTCTGATTTTTACCTTGGTTTTAAATTTTTTGATGGGAGGAGGTGAATGGGGATTTGATAGAGCGGGAAAGATCGTTGATTAAGTAGCTTTGAAGACCTCAGGTTAGTGATGATGGATTTAAAGTGAAAAGAAAACGTGTGTGTATGTATGTATGTATATGTATATCTAACATGTCCTGGAGGTAGAGTGATAAATGTAAAAGCCAAGTACAAACAAGGTTGGCATTTTACTAGGAAAATGCCATGAAGATGGAAAAAAACAAGGTGTTTGAATGAATATGACAAAGAGTGATTATAATGGTGGAATTTAAATTAGGTGAACAGGAGGGTGGTATAGACAGGTGCTGTAGACAGGAATTAAGTGATAGGTACCAGTGGATTATAGGTCCTAGTGTGATCAAAGATTATTGGAGTGATGGCACTAGAGAGGAGAATTTAAATGATAAGTGAAGGCTGGAGAGAAGAATATTTGAAATTAAAGTCATGGTTAGATTGTATTTATTGATCACAATAGGATGTACAGTATGACCATGGGAGTAAGAGACTGCAGAAGGGGGAAAGACATGTTCATTTTAGGAGAGGTGCTATAAAAGAACTGAAGGCCAGAATAAGCGAGAGTATTTATCTTAGTACTGACATCAACAAAAATCATCATCAGGAGATACTGGAGAGACCAACAGCCGGGAACAGAAGTCACAGATGAAAGAAGGGGAATGAACAGTGGTGAACAGATAGCTGAATTACATAAGATTAGCGAGAGTTGTAACATAATTAACTGCAATAAAGATATGAGGTTTTATGTCTTGTTTTAAAATAAGGAGGCAGTAGGCAATAAGCTTCAGGAAGGAACGATTCCAACTCCAGATCAAAGGATGAATAAATGTGGGAAATAAAGAAGCATTCACTGGAGAGCCAGGAGTTAGTTAGACCAAGAAAGTAAAGGGAATATTCCAAGAGGAATTTAGTAATACAAAGAAATTTGCTGATGGCTGACTACGAGTTCCAGATTGTCCAGTAAAGAATTTCAAAAGTTGGAGAGGAGTGTGTGTGGAATTTAAAATAGGAATATACAGAACTTTAAGAATGAGGATCTGAGTAATGACATTGAATCTTGAGCTTCTTGTGTCTCACATGACAAGGATAAAACGCATAACTACGTTGTTCCCAATGGTCTCAAGTCACAGAGTGGCAGTGAATATTGTCAGGAGTCCAGGAAAATTTGCTGCTGTCTGCTGATGGAGATGTAGAAACTTGCGAGGGAGGAGGGCTGGTCTTTTTCGGAGCAGAGGAGTACTCCAGTGATTCCTGGGGAACTGCTTCAACACGCCTGTCCCCTTTTGGATGAGATGGACCTCAATTCTTCTCTGCAGCATAATCAAGTCCTCTCCAGACACTTTTCTTTGCATTAAGATGCAACTCCAGGACTTCCTAATACTTACAAAAATATCTAAATCCTTAAAACAATGATTTATTGACTCTATATTATGGTGTGAGGAGAAACTGCAAAACTGAGATTAATCAATGCTTACCTTACTGTTTACAAAGCATTATGTTATGCCTCAATTCAACTTTCCTAGTTAATTATGTTTAATATGGAAGATGTAGACATATTTTTCTTTGTTTTAAATTGTGAGGGAAAAGCAAACACCACTGAAGTTAAGACCTCAATATCATCATCTACTGGCATCTAATAATGTCAACTCCCTTAGTATTTGTTCAAGATCCTGGCATTGTTTTTTCTTGCTTGGAACACACTTCTTGCACTTCCCACCACTCCAGAATTGGTGTTACAGCAAACTTGAACAAGTCTTGGGGCTGGGAAGGCCTGGATGTATTTTAAATTTGGCGCTCTAAGCAAGCTATCGTGGCCACTCCTGTTCCTTCAAGACACTTCCACATCCCACACTTTCCCCTTCTTCATACTCCATCCCCAAGAGCTTTTCTTGCCCTGACATATCTGTACATGCAGGTGGAGGCCAGTGAAGCCAGGTGGCCTTCACTTTCTTACAGTGTTTTACTTCTCCTACCAGATTTCAGCAGCTGGGTGGTGTTGGGTAAAGAAATGTAAGATATTTCACCCATTTACAGTATGACCCAAGCTTGGGGAGACAACACAGAAAAGTTGTCTTGGGCCAAGAAATGGTTGTTTGGAAGCTAATGTTCAGCAGACCCTGAGGAAGGAAGCTAAACGGGATAGGAGAGGCAGTCCTGAAGACTTGGATACAGACTGAGTCATCAGGCAAGGGTAGATTGTGAGACCAGCAGCCCACACATCTCTTCCCTTTCTACTTTAGGAGGTAAGCCTTGTTTCTCTCCTTCTTTTCTTTTAAATAAAAGTTTTATCAAAATATAATTAATTTTTCATACAATTTACTATTTTAAGTATATAATTCCACTTTTTGTATTATATTCACAGAGATGTGCCACCTTCACCACAATTCATTTTACTCTGCCTCCAAAAAAAAAAAAAAAAAGGGATGTCCATTCATGTCCTTTCAGTAATCACTTCCCTTTTCTCCCATCCTACTTTCCATCCCTAGGCAACCACTAATACATTTTCTGTACCTATAGATTTACCTATTCTGGACATTTTATGTAAATGGAATAATATAATATGTGATCTTTTGTATCTAACTTCTTTCATTTAGCATATTATTTTCAAGATCCATCCATGTTGTTGCACGTATCAGTACTTCATTCCTTTTTATGGCTAAATAATATGCTGCTGTAGGAATATACCACATTTTATTTATCCATTTCCAATTTATTAGTTGATGAACATATGGATTGGTTCTACTTGTCTGACTGTTATGAATAATGTTGCTATGAACATTCATATACAAGCTTTTGTGTAGAATTATGCTTTCATTTCCCTTGGATGTATACCTAGAAGTAGAGTTGTTGACTCATATGGTAACCGTGTTTGTCCTTTTAAGGACAAACATAGTCCTTAAGGCTATTTCTAAGCCACCCTACAATATTACTTTTCCACTGGCAGTGTATGAGTGTCCCAATTTCTCCAGATCCTCACCAGAACTTGCTATTATCTGTCTTTTTAATTCTGTCCCTCAAACAGAGTATGTAGTGATCTCTTATTTATGGTTTTGATTTGCATTTCTCTAATGGCTAATGATGGTAAGTACAGTTTCTTTCCAGCTTCCAGTCGACACTTGTACATACCTCTGGGAATGAGAATGCCAATTCAATGTTGGAAAGATTACATTAACAAATAAAAGATGTTAAAGTGAATCCAATTCTTTCAGAATGACTGATGCCTGTTAGATTTAGATTTCTGTTTTATGTTTCCTGGATCCCATGATTAGCCCTCGCCACTTATATACCAAGCTCTTCTTTCTTAGATTTCAGTGTGGAATTGCTCCCTGGACTCCCTCTCTTATGGAAGGAAAAATTAGATAATTATCTTAAATGTTTCATTTATTTTCCATCACTGTAATGGTTAATTTTATGGATCATCTCGGCTGGGCCAGGGTCCCCTCTTATGTGGTCAAATGTTATTCCAGATGTTTCTGTGAGAGTTTTTAGATGAGATTAACATTCAAATAGGTGAACTTTGAGTACCGTAGATTGCCCTTCCTAATAAGTGGACCTTATCCAGTTAGTTTAAGGTGTAAACAGAACAAAAGACAGACCTCCCACAACTAAGAGGGAATTCTACTTAAAAGAATGGTCTTTAGATTTGAACCATAGCATCAGCTCTCTTCCTAGGTCTTCAGTCTACTGGCTCACCCTGCAGATTTTGAACTTGCTAGCCTAAATCTCTTTCTATTGGTGTGTATATATGTGTCTTGTTGGTTCTTTCTCTGAAGAACCCTGACTAATACAATCACCTCAAAAAAAGTGCCCCAATTGTTTACTATCACTTGATCTTGTAAACTCATGCCTTTAAAGCATCTTTTCATTATAATCTCCACTCCAGTGTCCATTGGTTAACTCTTACAAATGTTTCCTGGTTCTGTAGAAACACATCCCCCCCCCCAAAATTATTAAAACCAGAAAGCTTGAATAAGTGTCTCCATTTGTGTCTCTAATGTATCTTCTCTTCTATCTTAAAGCTGACCATAATATAACTATAAAAGATATTTATATATTATATTATAATTCTTCCAAACGTGGAATATATTTTTTCCCAACACAAATCTTGATGCATACTGTTTCTTCTCTCTTTGCCTAGGAAAGTCCTAATCATCTCCTGGATTCCTCTCATTTGTCAACTTCTCAAAAAGACCTTCCCTGACCCCTAGGACTATGCTTATGATATGATTTACTTAATAAATATATTTATTATCATATGATTGAAAAAACCATGGGAGGACAAAGGGATCGGAGAGAATCACCAATCGTGATATTCTTTTTACTTCACATTCCCTAATGATTTTGAGAACTTGCCAAATACTCTTACCGTAGACACTTGTCCA
The DNA here is from genome assembly GCF_000164805.1 of Carlito syrichta. Taxonomy (NCBI): domain Eukaryota; kingdom Metazoa; phylum Chordata; class Mammalia; order Primates; family Tarsiidae; genus Carlito; species Carlito syrichta. Next base: position 34,261 of record NW_007253094.1, read on the forward strand.
TTCCTGCTGATCATAAATTCTTAATACCCAGATAAGTGATCCATATCTGCTAACTGTTCTGTAACTCATCTTTCCTGCCCTAGGATTCTCATAAGGGCTGATACCATACTTCACAAAACAAAGTGACCGACATTTCCTACACCAACTGTACCCATGTATTTTTTTCAGGACACTACACTTCCTGTGGGAGAAAAGAGAAACAGGTGAAGTTCAGATATCACAGAATACTGCCCCCTTTCAGAAAGACTTGGTATTGAGCATATAAACACAAGATCAGAGCTCAGGCAAATGATTGCTAAGAATCACTAGAGGACTGAGAAAAAGATGCAAAAATAGAATCTCCAAGGTCTAGAGCCTGAGTGACTTATGGGTAACATAGAGGGGTCTACATAACTTTTATACATTGCTATATTATTTTCTTTAGGTGCATCTCATCTCTGAAAAGTAAGTCATTTCCTTCCTTTCTTCCATAACTAGTATGTTCTATATATTCTTCCATACTCTAGTTATAGGCATATAAACATTTGCATGATTATTTTTTTTTTCCTGAGTTGGAGTCTCACTCTGTTGCCTAGGTTGGAGTGCAGTGGCACTCTCACACCCACTACCTCTACCTGTTGGGCTCAGGTCATCCTTCCACCTTAACCTTCCAAATAACTGGAACCATATGTGCCACTGCCTGGCTAGTTTATTTTATTTATTGTAGAGATGAGGTCTCGCCAAGTTGTCCAGGCTGGTCCCAGGCAATCCTCTCACCTCCCTGGGCTCAGGAAATCCTCTCACCTCCACCTTCCAAAGTGCTGGGATTACAGTCATGAGCCATCATATCCAGTTATGTGAATGATTCCTGACCTTAAAGAGTTTAATGTATCATTAATGTACATTAATTAATGTATCATTCTTCAGCCCTTGTTTTCTATCACTCCATATCTAATTGATCACTAATTGATAACTGTTAGGCTAAAAGTGGCAATGGAACCTCCAAAACTGTTAGGTTAAAATATATCCCAGCGGGACTTCCAAATGTTAGGTCAGACCTGATGGGGGTGTGTGCATGATCCAGTGTCATGTGAAAGATGCAAAGAATTGCACACAAGTCAGATTAGAAAATACAGTTTATTTAGAAAGTAAATTAGAGAGAAAGATAGAGGAGATTCACCTCTCTAAGGTGGGGGGGGTCAAAGCTTAGAAAACATGGCAGCAGTCATAGCTCAAAGAGCACATGACCACACCAGAGTTTAGCAAAGAAATAGCAGATGGAGAAAGAGAGAGAGAGAGAGGAGAGATTCACTTCCCCAAGGTAGGGGAAGGGACAAAACTAGGAAACATGGCAGACATAGCTCAAGAAGCCGCGGTCAGATCATAGCTTACCAAAGAAAAGGCAACTGATCATTTGGAGTTGAATCCTTTTAAACTTTCTCTTTGATGGGGGAAGGTGGTCAAAGTGATTGGATGGTGATGTGCTTCATTTCATCATGGAGAGAAGAGACAAGTGCAGGTACTGACATCAGGCAGATGAGTAGGTTAGTCACATGATTGCTGCCATGGTGATGGGATCTGTCTGTGTCATGAAGGGCTCATTAGGTTAACTTGTGTACAAAACAAGCTGGGGAGGAGGTTGTATAACAATCATCAATAGCTACGTCTGAGAAATGGATTCTGTTCTTGGTAGTGGATTAGAGGGTAAAATAAAGTGAATTGCTAGAAAAATATGACAAAGTTAAGCAATGTTAAAATGACTGCTTATTGGTTTTATATTGACTCCATGTTTTCTCCTTTTGTTGACTTTAACCCTCACTTATTATACTGACTCACAAATCTATACTTGTGGCTAGACTATACTAAAAATTTAGAATTTATTAATCTTATGTGAGTGATATCCAGGAAACACTAACTTGATTTTTTTTTAAAGCAAATATGCACTTTCTCTGGCAAATTGCTGTATCTCCATAATTTTTCATCTTGGTAAAAGGCCTAACTATTTTCCCAGTAACTTAATACAAAAATCTGTCCTAGATTCTTCTTCCTCATTTCAATATGCTGCTGTGCTGAATCTAATCATTCCACCTCAGCAACCTGCTTAATTAGTTTCTTCAGATTCTCATTGTAACACTCTGGACTGTTTCAATAGTCTACACATTGGTATTCCTAACTTCAACATTGTAGATCTCCAAGCTCTCAACTACCCAACCACCCAACAAATCTATTCAAAATACAGATAATTCCACTTTCTTTTACTTACAAGAGAATAAAATCAAACCCCTCAAAACAGGTATTTATTGTATAAACAGTAGATTAACAGACACATTACAAGACAATAGCTATTTGATATCTGTTCTGATAGCTAAATTAAGGCAAACGAATGCAAATTGAGTTTCTGGTAGTGTCTTTGTAAGGCAAATATTCCATTTTTTACTATCTTCTCTAAGGTCAGCTACATTTCAAGTCAAAATATTTAATTTTTAAAGGCATGTGAGGGATGATGGTGGGTAGGTTGGTCTACATGAAGAGGGTCTTTTGGGGGGTTTTTTGAGTTAGAATCTCATTCTGTCACCTAGGCTGCAGCCTCAATCTTCTGAGCTCAGACAAAACTTTCGCCTCAGCCTTCCAAGTAGTTGGAACTACAGGCACATGCTACCACGCCCAGCTAATTTTTTGATTTACTGTAGAGACGATGTCTCACCAAGTTGCCCAGGCTGGTCTTGAATCCCTGAGCTCAGGCAATCCTCTTGCCTTGGCCTCCCAAAGTGCTAGGATTACAAGCTTAAGCCACTGCACCCAGCAGAAGAGAGGTTTTTAACATGACAAAATTCATTATGAGGTCAAGGAACTACGAGAGAGCAAGGAAAACTTGTTAGGAAAACTTGATCTTATTTCAAATATAAAAAGATATTCTAAAAACAGCAGGTACACTATGACCTTTCATTTGAATTTTGAAGTAGCAAGTCTCTGTTAAAAATCTCAGACACAGCCGGCTCGGTGGCTCAGCCTGTAATCCTGCGCCTTTGGGAGGCTGAGGTGAGTGAATTGCCTGAGCCCACAGGTTCGAGACCCACCTGGGCAGCGAGACCTCATCTCTACAATAAATCAAAAAATCAGCCAGGTGCGGTAGCATGCCTGTAATTCCGGCTACTTGGAAGGCTGAGGCGGAAGGATAGCTGGAGCCCAGCAGGTTGAGGCTGTGGTGGCCGGGAGCAGCCACTGCACTCCAGTCTGGGCGACAGAGTGAGACTCCAACTCAAAAAAAAAAAAATCTCAGACAGATTAAATTTAACAAAGTTTACTTGTGCAAAGAACAATTTGCAAATCGGCAGCTCCTGAACCAGAAACAGAATAGGTTCAGAGAGACTCACATACTACCAGTTCTTTGAAGAAGATATATGAACAGAAAAAGGAAAGTGACATACAAAAACAGAACCGAGGTACAGAAACAACCGAATTGGTTACTAGTCTGCATTTGCCTTACTTGAACGGGTTTGAACAATTGGTTGACTTTGAGCAAAACTCAGTAATAGGTACAAGAGTTGTTTACAGCCTGTTTACACATCTAACTGAGGCAATATACTAAGTACAGGAGAAATCTGTAGGCCAAACTTAAAAGATGTAAGGAGACAGCTAAACTTAATTTAACATCTTTAAGAGAAATAAGTCATAGAAGAAATGCAAATTATAGTGAAGGATCTCATTTGTCAACTATTTGATTTATTTATCTATCTTGTTTAAGAAATGCTTTTGATGTATTAATCAAACTAAATATGGCCTGAGAAAGCCTCCCTGTTTGCAGACTTGAGTTCTTACTTGAAAACCACAACCTAACTTGGTAAACAAGCTGAAAACCCAACTTAGTAGTATGCTTCTGTAACAACAGCCAAGTCTTAGCCAATCACAGTGGCCATACTTCAACCATTCACAGGTGGCCAACTGTTTAAATTGTGTTCAAATAAGGTAAATGCTGAACTGTAACCAAGCAGGCTGTTTCTGTGCCTCACTTCCATGTTCTCTACAGCCACTTTTCTTTTTCTGTCCACAAATCCTCCCTAACCACAGGACATCTCTGGAGTCTGAATCTGCTCTGATTCTGAGGGTTGTTCAATTCGCAAATCACTTTTACTTGTTCAATTAAACTCTTTAATTTGTCTAAAGTTTTTATTTTAACAGACCAAATGAGTTTTGAACTAATTCCTGTGTTAGATACTATCCTTCCTTTGAATCTTCTTCCCAGACCCAGACCTCTTCCTTTATTATGAGTACACTTTTGTGTTTTTTTTCTTGGTCCTGTGCTTGGTTTTTTTCAATGCATAATTCCCTGCAATTATGTTTCTTCAGTGTGCTTCCCTGGATGCCACCTTATCCTTCCCTTCTTACCTGCATTCCTCATCTTAACTCATCTACTCTTAATATCCTTCATTAAGAGTTGAGAGTCAGAAAATGTGACATACATCTAGTGTTACTTATTCCTAATCCCCACTTACATATTGTCAACAAATTGTGTGCAAGAAAACCAATTATTTAACAAATCCATTCCCTTCTATCTATATTCTATAACACCTAGTTAAACACTTTTTCTTCCATATTAGAGCAATAGCCAGACATTTCCTCTCCTTAGATTTAGGCATTTTTGTTACCTCCAGGCCTCTTCAACCTACTCACTATTGTCAAGTGATCACTTCTTAAAACATAACATGGGTAGAAATTCTGAACCATTCCTCTCTCTCTCTCTCTCTCTCAACTAGATATTCACAAACAAAATTTAAAAATTGAACATGTATCTCACACAATAACAAAAAATTAACTCAAAATAGATTATAGACTAAAATGTAAAAACTAAGCTATACAGTTCTTAGAAAAATATAAGATTAAATCTTCATGATCTGGATTAAGCAAAGTTTTCACAGATATGACTTCACAAGCACAGTGACAAAAAATTATATTTCATCAAAATTAAAAATAAGTGCTTCAAATGATGCAATCATTTGAAGAAAGTTCAAAAACAACATATAGAATGAGAGAAAATAGGTATACATCATAGAACTCATAGGGTACTTATACTTAGAATATATGAAATATATTTTATAGAATATATAAATATATATTTTATATATATAAAATATATAAAGAACTCAGTAAAAAGACAATCCAATTTTTTAAAATAGAAAAAGGACATAAGTAAGCATTTATTCAAAGGAGATATACAAATGAGCATATGAAAATATGTTTAACATCGTTAGTCCTTGAGAAGTGTAAATCAAAACGCCTAAGTGAAACTACTTTACATGCACTGAGTATAATAAAAAACAGACATATAATCACAAGTATTGGCAAGGATATGGAGAAACTGAAAACTTCTTATACAGCTGACAGGAATGTAAAATGGTGCAGTCACTTCAAAAAACAGTCTGGTAGATCCTCAAAATGATAAACACATTCCCTGGTAATTGTATTCCTAGATATATATTCAAGAAAAATAAAAATCTATGTCTACACAAAAACTTGTACCAGAAAATGTATAGAAATGTATTCATAATAACCAAAAAGTAAAAACAACCCAAATGTCCAAAAACTGATGAATGAATAAATAAAATGTAGAAAATTCATACAATAAAATATTACTCAGTCATCAAAAAGAATAAAGTATACATGCATAATAAACATTGATGAACCTTGAAAATACAATGCTAAGTAAAAGAAGTCAGTCAAAGGCCACATATTGTACGACGTCATTTATATGAAATGAATAGAAAAGGCAAATCTACAGAGAAAGAAAATAGATTTGTGGTTGCCTAATGCTTGGTGGGCGTAGGGAGAGAGTAGGGAGTATGGGAAGAAATTTAAGAATGATTGCTAATGGGTGCAGGTTTTTTCCATGAGGTGATAAAAATATTCTAACGTTGATTGTGGTGGTACTTGCACAGTTCTGAGATAGTTAAAAAAATTATTGAATTTTACAATTTAAATGAGAGAATTGTATGGGTTATTAACAATATCTTAATAAAACTGTTATATTAAGAATAAGTAAGTACATAAATGATCCTCTCACACATGAATACCCAAAATAAAAATTCTTCAGTGAACTTTTGGCCTTTATACTCAGTTGCAACTTAAGAAATACAGCACACAGAACTGTTGCTAATTGTTCGGACTTACTCTCCTGCTTTATCTCCTGCCACACATTTTTCATCATGCTCACCTGAGGCAACCATTTTTTTTCCCCAAAATCCATTTATAGAGGTTCATTTTTAATACGTGCAATGGAATATATTTGTTTTCTAAATTGGTCACTTAATAGCCACTGTAGATGGAATCTTGGATGAAAAATTATGATTTTGAAATAGACAAAAAATGATTGCTGGATGTCCTATCTAGAGTACTCTTTTGAGTTTCCTTAGCCATCTATTGTCTTTGAGCTCTTTTAATTATGGAAGTTATGCTAAGCTAATAATAATGTGAAGGATTTTTGTCCATAGAAATGTAAATAAATTGTCTCAAATGAAAATAAATGTGATTACTTTATTGTGGATGTTGACTTGTTTTCATTTATTTGTAAATTCATTGTAGTTTTTCTGACCACCTATATACAGTGGATGCCAAAAAAGTATACATTTTAAGGAAAAATAACTGTATTAAAATTGCAATACTCAATATAAACTGATAACAAAAGGTGAATACAAATCACATTTGACCTCTGCACAATTACAAGACATGCTCAGAGTGGTTGTCATTAGCATCCAAGCACTTCTAATTATGGTGAACATCTCTTAACATGGCTAAAAATGTATACATATTTTTTTTAGCACCCCCAGTGTATTTTTTTTTACTTCATTTCATTATGGAGATGTGGGGTACAAGTCAGGATTAGGTACATGAATAGCCTACATGTAGGAGAAGTTTGGGCCTCCAGCTGGTCCTCATTTCCCCTGGTTTAGGATCTGGTACCTTTGTGTTGCCTCATGCCCTCCACCCTCCTTCCCTTCCCTTCCCTTCCTTGTAGCATTGTGATAAATGTTCAGGGTCCACTTATGAGTGAGAACATATGGTATTCAGTTCTTTGTTTCTGTGATAGATCACTAAGTAAAATGGACTCTAAATCCATCTAGTTTGCTGTGAAGTCAATGATTTTGTCCTTCTTTATAGCTGCATAATATTCCATCATGTATATGTACCACATGTTCTTTATCCGGTTTGCTTTCGAAGGACAGCAGGGTTGGTTCCATATTTTTGCTATTGTGAATAATGTGACAAGCAACATGTATGTGCAGGTATCTTTTTTGTAAAACAATTTAAGTTCCTCTGGGTATATTCCCAGAAAGAGGTCATATGGAAGGTCAACTTATTTCTTTAAAAAAATTTGTCACACTATTTTCCATAGAGGTTGTACTAATTTGCACTCCCACCAACAGTGTAGAAGTGTTCCTTCTTCTCCACAACCATGCTAGTATCTGTTGTTGTTGTTTTTTATTTATTAATAATGGCCATCCTTGCTGGAGTTATGTGGTATTTCAACGTAGCTTTAATATGCATTTCTGTGATGATTAGAGAGAATGAGCATTTTGTCCTATGTCTGCTGGCTGCTCATATTTCTTCTTTTAAGAGGTGTCTATTCACTTTTTAATAGGGTTGTTTGGTCTTTATCTTTTGGCTCATTTGAGTTCCTTGTAGATCCCGAATGTTAGGCCTTGTCAGATACATAATTAGCAAATATTTTTCCCCATTCTGTGGGTTGTCTCCCCAATCTCTTGATGGTATGTTTTGCTATGCAAAATCTTTTCAGTATGATGAGGTCCCACTTGTCTGTCATAGTTTTTGTCATTTGCTTTTAGGGATTTGATCATGAATTGGTTGCCTATTCCCATGTGCATAAGTGTGTCTCCTACATTTTCTTCTATAATTCTTATAGTTTGAAGTTTTACTCTTATTTTATTTTATTCATTTTGGGGGGGCATCAAAGTTTCACTTTGTCATTCAGGCTAGGGTGCAGAGGCATGCTCAGGGCTACCCCAGTCTTCGCCTGTGGGCTTAGGTGATCCTTCTGCCTCAGCCTTCCAAGTAGCTGGGACTACAGGCCACACCACCATACCTTACTAATTTTTTTATTTATTGTAGAGATGATTGGTCAGGCTGGTCTTGACTCAGGCAATCCTCTCGCCTCTGCTTCCCAAAGTGCTGGGATTGCAGGCATGAGCCACCGCCCTCAGCGATTTTTGTGTTTTTAATTTTCCTTTGGAATCCTTATAACATCTTGCTTAAAGAGGATTCCCTCCTTAACTAAATAAATAAAATCCTTGATATATGTTCATTTTATATATCTATTAACTCATGATTTTACTTAAAAAAACAAAACTATCTTTGAACATAAATAATGCTAGAATCAGAAAGATAAGTTAGTGGTCTAATGGAATGGTCTGATTGCATCTGTACCAGATTGTGAAAGCAAAGAGGGAGATAAGTAAATCAAATTGACAAAAGTTGCTCAAAAAGATAAATTAAAAGGACAAAAATTGAATGTTGTGGTAAGAAAGAGAGAAGAATCTAGAAGAAGTCATTGTTTCTGTGGCAACTGAAAGAGTGAATTATGTCATTTGTCAAGATAAGAAATAAAGGAGAAAAGACAAGTTGATGGACAAATAAACACTAAATTAAACACTGTCACTGAGTAGTCAATGAGCTTGCTTTCAGATGTGCATAGAAGCCAGTACCATGCTATTGGCCATTGAGAAAAGATTTATTGCAAGTAGACTGACAAGAAGACATGAGAAAAGGCTTAAATCTGTCTCCCTGAGCTGGGGGCTGGGTAGACTTTTTTAAGTTTAGGTTAATGAGCTGTGATCTGATTGTATCTTGCAATGAGATGATGCTAGAAGACATGATCTGATTGGATCCTATGAAGGGATGGTGCAAGGGTGCAATCTGATTGGATACTGGATCCTGCCATGTGGTATCCTCTTGTTAATTCAGTCTCTGCTCCTCAGTCTGAGCATTTATGTTCCCTCAGTGGTTGCATGTTCCAGTTATGTGACCTTTAACCTGGGGTTCCATGGCAACTGAAAAACAACACACAATTTTGTAACATAAAAGTTGAACCTGATTGGTCTGGTGAGATTACATCATCTTGTTTTTGTTTTACCTACGGGTTATTCACATAAATTCTGGAGCCTGAGAGAAGTCTGATCCATAGTTAATGTTTGGACCATGTTGCTCTATAGTTAATGTTTGGACTTTGTCAGCTAGGAAAGTGAGTGAGATTATTCAGAAAGAGGGTTTAGAGAAAATGAGGTAATAGAAAACAAATTAAGAAGAAACTATATTTAAGGGACTGGTTTGATGTTCTCCTACTTAGCTAGATTGTGAATACTTCCATGGTAAAATTCACGTTTTATTCATCTTTATTACTCCAGAGCCCACCAAATGTTTGGCACATAATTATAGTTAATAATGTTAACTATCACTAATTGATGTCTACTCTGTTTCAGTGACTATCCTAAGTACTCTCTCTATATTTTCATATTTGTCCTCACAGTAACTCTATGCAGTATTTTGCAGATAAAGAAACTGAGGTGCAAGAGAGGTTCAATAACTTACCTTGAATCATACAGAGGGTAAGTAAATGAGCTAAAATTTAAATCTGGGCAAAACTGTTTCCAGAATCTGTAATCTTAAATACTGTGCTACACTACATATATAATTTAATATGTATCTGCTGAAAAGAAAGAAAAGGAGAAAGAAGAAAATACGGAAGATAAAAGGAAAGATAGAGGAGAAAATGGGAAGAAAATAAGGAACAAAAGAAAGAAGGATGGAAGAAAGGGAGAGAGGGAGAAGGGGAGGGGAAAAAAAGAAAAACATACATTAACTGGGTCCATCTTTGTTGATCAGAAGCATCTGAACACAAAATTAATGTCTTGTTTCTACTGCATCTCTAAGCCTTTGGAACAAGACATCTTCCCCAGTAAAATTTGTTTCTATTTATTTATTTTTGTTTGTTTATTTGTTTTTCCTTGAAGTTCCTCCTCTAATCAGATATTAACAACTGATTCTGTCTACCAGAAAATCCAGTTTTCCCACCCTGAATGCTCAAGCATAAACTACCCTGAGTTTTAATCTCTGCTTTGCAGCAATTTGTTTTTCTTCTGTTTCCATCAGCTCCCAACAGGTGGTAATAATGGGATGAGTTTTCAGTGAGAGAAAAGGAGACATTCCTGATACCAGGAATCATACAATATTGCTTTTAAACAAGTTGTACCAAAAAGAAACACATACTAGAGATTTATTTACAGGAAGTCTATCTCACAGAAAATATATTAAAGTATATTAAAGATTTACTCACAGGAAAAAAACTACCTCGAGAGTTTGTGTTATTAATCACTATTCAGCTGTGAAACTGTTCTCTGTGCCCCTTGTCGTGGTCCTGTTTGCCTTTCCTGAAACCTCTTTACTGTCAAATGTTAACATCCAGTTCTTGCTATTAAGAAATCCTGACACTCTTCTTGTGTTTTAAGAAATTTCTGGTATATATTGAGTGTTTAATATATTGTTTTGCTGTTTTGACAGTAGACTGGAATCCTTGTTGCTATCCTTAGTCTCAAACTGCAACAGTGGGTTCTGAGCCTAAAATTGTGAATACTCAGGGACTTGGGGCTGTCAGCAAATCTGTGCCCCCATAACCTATTTGCTTTGTATTTGTATTTGTCTTGCTAACTTGTCTCTCTTGAAGCCTCACTTCACCCCACCAAGCATCTGAATATTTTTTTTTTTTTTTTTTT
>NW_007253094.1:45269-47415 GCF_000164805.1 Carlito syrichta
CCCAACCCCGCGGGCTCAGGCAATCCACTCACCTCAGCCTCCCAAAGGCGCGGGATTACAGGCTGAGCCACTGAGCCCGGCTAGCCTCTGAATCTTACACATGCTTGGTTCCCTCTTAATGTTAATATTACTCTATTGTATTGAATTTATTAACTCTTTTTCAAATCTATTCAATAAGTGAACATTTGGGTGGTTCAATTTTTTTAAATATTCATGAGGAAAACTGCGATGAACATGTGTGTATAATTCTGTGTGTAGACACATGTTTTCATTTCTCTTGGGTAGATTCTTAGGAGTGGATTTACTGGGACATATGGTAAATATATGTTTAACTTTTTAAGATCTCTTGAATTATTGCCAAGTATATTCATTTATTTTCAATTACCAGAATGTCCAGTCTCCTAGTTCAAGTTGATAAATTAGTTATAGAGAAAATAAATACTGTCTTGATTAGCAAACAAAAAGGAAAAGTTCTGTACATTGAGAAACATTCTCTTTTTCACTGTGCCTCTTGGCTGCAGAAATGAAGCCCTCTGCTGACAAGATTAGAGAGTTTATAAATTACTTCCATTTATACCGCCTCTTAGAAAATGGCCTGAGAAGGAATTCTGGATTGGGCTTCTCCATCACTCCTTTAACACTTCTAATCCTCTGTGTGTCAATCATATCGTTATCTTACACTCCAGGGGACTTAAAAGTATGCTAAGTCAGTGGTAGGTTGGTGTCCACATTGGGCAGAATGGGTGGACCCAGGAGAATCCCAGGTCTAGGCAGGCTTCAATCTGCCGTATCATCCATGGATAACGTGGAGGCAGCCACACAAAAATCCTTGTGATGGAGGTGGTCAGAAGTACCCTCTGTGTGGCTTCGTAAGCCTGTGGATATGAGGTACTCATTTGAATAGTGACACATCTGCATTTCTTGTTTTGAGATTCCACTAATCTTTCATTTGCTTGGGGACTGTTCACGATAACCTCTTGATACTTAATCCAATTCTCAACATATTACCCAATTCTCTGTATGCACTTTTATCTGGACATCTCAGTTCCTTCTCCCTCTATACCTTTCTCACTGACCCACCATCTTAGACCAGGTGACACTCATCTAGTCAGTCTCCTTGGGCAGGAAGTTTGGCACAATTTTCTCCTCCAAACTGCTGTACAGTTCAAAACCCTATAGTTGCAGCTCTGAGGTTCTATAAACTTTGCAAGTATTCACAGGACCTAAAAACATAGATTTATGATCTCCCAGTTATACAGTTTAAAATTACACGCACACACATATGTGTGTGTGCGTGCAATTTTAAATCGATAAATTCTAACGATGGTTTTGCAAATCATGCCATTATGACAAAGGGTCATCTTTACACACTTGAGCAACTTTAGATATTTTAAATTTATTTAGACATTTAAATCAATATGTTAATATTAAGCACAGGTGTATTATCAGGGTTATTAATCTCTGAAATGATGTTGGAAGGCTACAGAAGACTGAAAACAATTTACAAGTATCATTTCTGGCGTTCAGGTGCTCTCAAAGGCCTCAAAATTTGTAAATCATCGGACAAAAGGAACAGCTTGGCAGTACTGCCTCTAAAAACTATCTTGGGCTCCCTTTCTGCCTGATGGGGCAGGACGACCACACCCATGGAGTCTGCATGATCTCAGGCTGTGCTGGACAGTTTGGCCAGATCAAGCAGCGCCTCCTTCTCCCCGGCCCCGCCCCTTCCCCCTGAGTCATTCGGCCTCGGTGGAGGTCCGGGCAGCTGCAAATCCTCGGCTCTGATCCAGGCCACAGATTCCAGGTTAGTGAGCAAATCCGTTTTCTGGCCAGCCACAGCCGTCTCCACAAGTAAGGAGAGCGTGACCCGCTCTGCAGGTCTGGTTGGGGTTTCACGGGTGGAAAAAAAGTGAGGGAGACAGACTCACTAACCTGCGGTTTTGAGTTGGTTAAAGTTTGGGGGGAAAAGCACGAAAGAGGCACCTTTGCCGCTAGGAATAGGCTGTGTAAAGGGCAGTGAGAGATAAGCCCTGATTCTGGAGGCTCAAGAATGTAGTGGAAGCAACTCTAGAAGTTTTGCGTGGTGGGGAGGGAGGGGACTGCAAACCACGAATCCGACGTGGATTCAGAGGTCGGCATCCCTTCC
>NW_007253094.1:47435-125215 GCF_000164805.1 Carlito syrichta
CAGCCCCAGCCCCAGCTCGGCTGCTCCAGGAAGTGAGCTCTGTTTATCCTCCCCCCGAGGGCCCTGACTCCTCCCAGAGGGAGTTGGAAGATGAGCCTTACGCACACTGCCCGACCTGGGGCTGCAGCTCCAGGGCCAAAGGCGGGCGCCGGAGCCCGTGCCTTTCTCGGAGCGGAAGGATGGAAGCCTGGAGTGAGCGTCCTCTGTCCTTTGAATTAGTTTGACCCCTGGGTTTGCTCTGAAGAACCTTGACCACCTGATGCTGCTCACATCTGGAGTTCTCTGACTTCTCATTCCCCAGATACGCCTCCCAGAGAGGGATGTCTACTGTTCTGTGCCTGCCACTTATGGCATTTGATAGAGGTGACACGGCGGTGAAAGAGATGCTGTCCCTTCCCTTTTGGAACTCATTATACAGATAATTTTATCTTTATTTCTTTTTCTTCCTCACTGCAAATGAGTTCACTGAGGTTAAAGACAACATTTTATTTAATCCGTCAATGGGGACAGAAATGTATGGTTAAGAGCATAGATCCTGCAGCCTTACTGTGTGTGTTCAAACACAGGCTCTGTCACTTAGGCACTGGGTGTCTGCCCTGAGACTTACTTGATCTCTCTAAGCTTCAGTTTCTTTCATACGTAAAATAGACAGTAATATGTGTATTGTAGAGTTTTGGTGAGGATTAAGTGAGGCAGAAGTTTAAACACATAGGAGACTGCCTGACAAGTAGTAAATACTTCAATTATAGTTATTAATGTTGAGAAGCTCCATTCCTAGCTTTTAAAAAATGCACTCAAAACAAATTTTGAATTATTAAGTTTCTGAAATGCAGGGAATAGAAATTCTTTTTTGTTTTGTTTTGTTTTTTTTGAGTCGGAGTCTCACTCTGTCACCTAGGCTGGAGTGCAGTGTCACGCTCACAGCCACACCACCGTCGACCTGCTGGGCTCAAGCAATCCTTTTGCTTCAACCTTCCAAGTAGCTGGAACTACAGGTGTGCGCCACCACTCCCAGCGAATTTTTTTAAAATTTATTGTAGAAAGAGGTCCCGCCATGTTGCCCAGGCTGGTCTAGAACCCGTGGACTAGCTATCCTCTCGCCTCCGCAGAAATTCTTTTAAAGTGGAGCTTAAAAAAATTGAAACTGATTATGTTCCAATTCAAATATTTACTGAGTGCTATCTGTTAGATAATCAATTCCAGATAATAGGTTAAAGTGGAATATAGCCATACACATATATATTTTTTTTAAATGTTATTCCCAAAGCATAGGAACTCTTTCTCATAAAGGCAGTTGTCATTTGTTTTACTTCTCTTTCACTAAAACTCCCAGCAGGTGAGCAGCCCTGCCCTTCTCATTCCTAACTCTCATTCTGAGTCCCCAGCCTGGACCAGCACCAGTATCCCCTACTCAGTCACTGGCTTTTATTCTGAAAGCCATTTTGCTATCGATGTGAGTGTCTCTTCTCGTAGACCTTCTTTTTTTTTTTTTTTTTTTTTGAGTTGGAGTCTCATTCTGTTGCCCAGGCTGGAGTGCAGTGGCATGCTCATGGCCGCTGTGACCTCTACCTGCTGGGCTCAAGTGGTCTTCCCGCCTCTGCCTTCCAAGTAGCTGGAACTACAGGCATATTCCACCAAGCCCAACTAATTTTTTTATTTACTGTAGAGATGAGGTTTCATCAAGTTCCCCAGGCTGGTCTCGAACCCGTGGGTTCAGGGGATCCTCTCACCTCGGCCTCCCAAAGTGCTGGGATTATAGGCATGAGCCGCTGTGCCCTGCTGAGACCATCCATTCTAATAGATCTAAAGAAAAGTTCATTCTTTGGCCCTTCCTCCTGCTTTCTTTTGGTTTTGCACCCTAAATTGTATCTACCTGGAAATGAGGACCCTTTATCTCTAAGACAATGCTTCTGCAACATTATTGTGCATATGAATTACCTGGAGATCTTATTAAAGTGCAGATTCTGAATCAATCTGAGTGAGACAGATTCTGCATAAAGAGCTCCAGAGGATGCCAATGTTGCTAGTTAGCAGACCACATAACCTTCTTTTTCAGGCATCTGCTTCTGATTTAAGTGGTTCCGGCTGATCGTGAATTTGTCCTTTTTCATCTGCTAATTTCACCCACAGAGCTCTGGGACCACAAGCTGTCCTGGGCTGCCCTCCTCACACAAGACTACCTTCCCTCAGCCCATCCACACTGCCCTGGAGTCTTGGCCTTAGTTGGAGACTGTCAGTGTTCTGTGTCTCCTCTGGGTTGCACTTACGCAGTGGATGGTCAAGGGTTTGCTGGAGTGTGGACACTGTATGCTCCTCTCCTTCACAGGAGAGCCTCAACTTTTAACCCTTTGACAAGAGATGTCAACTCTTACATCTTTTTCCTGTTCAAGAATATTTCCCTTTCTTGGATATCTAAAATAGCGTATTAGATGGAAGAAAAAACTAGAGATGTAATAAAATAAAAGTAGAATAGGGCCACATAATGTATTTTAAAATTTTCTAGTAGCCTCAGTCAAAAACAAGAAATAGATTAAATTAATTTTAATTTATTGTATCTAACCAAACACATGCACAATATTGTTAGGACATGTACTTTGTAAAAAAATTATTAATGAGATACTTTAGATTATTTTTTCTTACTAAATCTTCAAAATTCAATATGTATTTTATACTTAAGACATTATAACTACCTACATTTCGAGTGCTCAGTAGCCACAAATACGGTAATAGCTGACAACACAGCTCTAACTTAATGCTTAGAAGATCAGAAACTAAGCCTTCACTTTTTCTCATTGCATTTCTTCTTTTTTTCAACTCTATTGAGTTATAATTTATATTGAGTAAGTTATAAATTTTCAGCATACAATTCTGTGAGTTTTGACATGTGTTCAGCTTCATAATACATGAAGAGGACATTTTCATGACAGTTTAAATTTCCTTTTGTCCCTTTGCAGTTCATCCCCTTCTCACACTCCCGGTCCCTACCTTCCACTGATGTGCTTTTAAATACTACAGCTTTGTATTTTCTAAGATTTCATATCAGTGGAATCATATGGTAACTTATCTTTAATGTCTGAATTATTTCACTTTGCATAATGGTTTTGAGATTTCTCTTGTGTGTATCAGCCGTTTCATTTAATTGATTGGTAATATGCCATTGTATGGGTATGCCACAATTTGTTCACTCACCAATTAGCAATCTCATAGATTCTTTCCAGTTTGGGGTTACTACTACATTGCATTTGTGAGGCAGAAATGTTCCCTTAAAAGAATTGTGAATATCAAGTACAGTTTTACCTGAATGAAAGTGTGCATGTGCATGTTGGGAGAGATGAGGCAGACCTTCAGTTAACGCCACCATAATTATTTTTAATTTATCATTAACAATTTCATAAGCTAGCACATTTATTTCAATGCTCTAATTCCAGCCTGAAGTCCAACTATAAGTTCTGCAGTAGGTTTTAATATTAAATCCATTATAAAGTTAAATGCTCATTTCTTATGTGAGGAGCAGTGCTAAGGCCTGGGGTACATGGAAGATCAAGAGATTGGGCCTCTGCTCTCATAATGCTAATTTAACAAAAACAATAGACTCTCATAGTGCATTTGCCAAGTGGGATAATGTGGGTATGGTAGGAAGTAAATGCCCAGTTCCCATAGGTGTGATTGATTTGGTTAAACAGTGTCTCAGATAATAGGTGAATGCTTCTGTAATACTAATTAGTTCAGATGTCCAGGATTCAGTAATTTGTTAACAGTTATATTCTGTGCTCCCTTTATGGAGGTGAGGAATACAAAGGAGTAGGAAAGTCTTAATACTGTCGCCTGAGTGTCTCCATTCAGATATCAAATATCCACCACTTGGAGGAACTACTTAACCTCAGTTTGTACAACTATGAAATGGGTCTAAGAGACACTCATAACGTTGTTAGAAGGGATTATTGAGTCATTACATGCAAATAATTAAATTATCACTGTACTGTTGGTGTTGGTACTACTAGCAGGGCAAAGCTGATGACCCAATCTAGGACTTGTAGTTGCGTCACAGGGCACTAGATGGCAGCACCAAGGCCCACTTTTCCCCTGGCTACATTCCCCAGCAGTACCTCATTGTTATCTTGCTCAGTGTTCTGATGCTGTGCTGATGTCCAATGACCTTTTATCCCTCTTATCTGGAACACTGTCTCAGGTCCTTTCTCCGATGGGAGTGTTGTTATTGGCAGATAATTTTATTTTTTTAACCTATCAGGCACTTTATATGGAGGAAAAGTGGTACATTTTACAGGGCCTTGTGGTTGTGCCCACACTGATCACGTTTTAGATCAGCGTACATCTCCTTTGCTGGGAAACCAGCCAAAGAAAAGCTGAAGGATTCTACCTGCTCCTGGCCATTCTGTGGCCTGTAAAGTACAACAGGGTCATACTTGGGACCCAGGGCTATTGCATCTTCAAATATGCGGTGTCAGCTGGCTCTTTGGTGGCCCAAACATGCCTCCAGCAAGGCAAACAGAGCAAATGACTCTCAATGAAAATGACTCAGTGATGAAAACAGTTTAAAAAAAAGTCTAAAGACGTTTTCTTTGTGTGAGTTCAAACAAAGTATAATTTAACAACTGAAAACTTTCAAGAAAAATGAATAGAGAATAAAGATAGTATTTCTTAATGAGAATGTAAGGTCTAAGCTGCCCTACCTGACTCCTCTTCTCTTTATACATGGGCCCCCAAGGATCCTGTCAAATTTTATGACAGGCCCCGGCAAGGTCCCGAAAGCACTGGGTGTGTGCCTGATTTTTACAGCCTTTTCTACTCACTGTCTTTGGTTAAAGTTATGAGGTTGAAGACAGAGGTTTGAACTATGACCCCAAAAAGACTGAGTTATGACAACTCTACAACTTATAAGTTACATGATTTTGTAATCACTTAATGCCTCTATCTTCTCATTGAAAGACCAAGAATATGCTTCTTTATGCAGAGTTGTCCTGTGAAGGGGAAAGAAAGCAGGAGAATGTGATTTTAAATCACATCTGGTTACAGAAGAGTGAGTTGTAAAAATATTACCTTCTTTCAGGTTATTACTGTTTCATTGGATTTTTCTGGGAAGGGGAGCATGAGGGCGGGAGGGTTCTTCTTGTGTAGAGCAGAGCTGTTAGGAGATGGAAGTGTCTGCAAAATTAGCAAGACCTTTGATCTCAGAGATCAGATGCTGGAGAGTGATGCAAGGATTGTGTTAGAGATGAAGGAGAGAAAGGTCTGATCATCCATGGAGGATGAGGAGGTTCTGGCCTCAAAAGCTGTGCTAGCTGCTAAGAATACAAGCATGAACAAAAATAAAGCCTCTGGGCTCATGGAGATTACATTCCAATGGGAGGATTCAGACAAGTAAAGATCTGTATCAGGTGGTGATAAGCAGAAAGACAAAGCTGGTAAGTCTGTGGAGAGTGATTGTATGGTGGCTGTGCTTTAGAGAGGGTAGACAGAGCAGACCCTTCTGAAAGGGAATGAGTAAGAAGTGAGTGAGTCATGCAGATATCAGGGTGAAGGTCTGCCTTTGTGCCACGGACAGCAAATGCAAAAATCCTGAGACAGTGGTATGTTTTGGTGCTTTTGACATTGAGGGTGTGTTTTGGTGAGCTGAGGAAAAGTCAGACACAAGACCCCTCCTCCCCAGAGCCTCAGTTTGCCCCTCCACCCAATAGGATTAAAAGGAAATCATAATCGTTGCTCCAATGAGGGTGGAAATTGGTGTCTACTATGAGATGGGGGGCAGAAGGATTTTGGAAATTAGAATGAAAAGCCATTGTTACCCCAGATGTCCTACCTCTTTCTTTATTCAGGACGGGACAGTTAGCATCCCTTTATTCCCCCCTCTTTATTATCCTGACCCTGTTTTGTTTGCTCACTTACCTAGGGTTCTACAACTAGGAAGCACCTTAGACATCAGGGCAGGGCAGGCAGGAGCCAGGAGAGTCGCTACAATGACTTCAGCAGTACTGGTGGACATCCAAGAGGAGGTGACCTGCCCCATCTGCCTGGAGCTCCTGACAGAACCCCTGAGCATAGACTGTGGCCACAGCTTCTGCCAAGCCTGCATCACACAGAATAGTGACAAATCAATGATCAGCCAAGAAGGAGAAAGCAGCTGTCCTGTGTGCCAGACCACTTACTGGCCTGGGAGCCTCCGACCTAATCGGCATCTAGCCAACATAGTGGAGAGGCTCAGAGAGGTAGTATTGGGCCCGGGGAAGCAACTGAAAGTATTTATTTGTGCTGACCATGGAGAGAAACTCCAGCTCTTCTGTAAGGACGATGGAAAGGTCATTTGCTGGCTTTGCGAGCGTTCCCAGGAGCACCGTGGTCACCACACATTCCTCATGGAGGAGGTTGCCCAGGAGTACCAGGTAGGAGCCCAGGATGGAAGGAAGACAGGGAGGAACAGGGTCTTTGATAGAAGATTTTAACTTTTTATCATGCTATGATCTAATTTTTTGGTAGTCCTTTCATTTACCTAGAGGATAAACCTAGAAACTGCCCCTCCCCCCCAAACAGTAGAGATTTTATCTCTTACTTTCTGCACAAGATTGAGTAGAGAAAGTTTCAGGTAGCAAAAAGGGGATGTGGGTTGAATGTGGGAGATATATTGGCAATGAGGCTAAAGAAATTTAAGTGCTTTGTGATCAGGCACTTTCCCTAGGACAGCCTGCCTGTTCTTGTTGGTTTCCATTCCCTATGTATAAGAGATACATTGGTCTTTTCAGTTTTTCATCCTAGTCGAGAACAGTTTTCTTCTGAGGTCAGCATAATCTCTGCCCAGTTCATTCCATGTCTGGGTCCTGAAACAATTGAAAGCCTGACCCTTCTTAATCTGATGTGTTTCTTCCAGGAGAAGTTCCAGGAGTCTCTAAAGAAGCTGAAGAAAGAGCAGGAGGAAGCTGAGAAGTTGAAAGCTTTTATCAGAGAGAAGAGGTTGTCCTGGAAGGTATGAGGGACTCTTCTTGAGGGTGTCCTGGGACAGGAATTGGGGCAGGTCATGGCAGCCAAGTGCAAAGGGATCCTGGTTCTGTTTGTCCCCTGTTATGACTAGAAGAGCTTTCCTTTGCCTGGTCCTCTGATGCATCCCTTCCAAACAGGGAAGAGAGGGGGTCAGCTACATAGCAAACATAGCAAAAGTGCGTGTACCATGTTTTTGGAGATAATCATATAGGAGAGGAATCATGGCCAGAATAGTCCCTCATTCATATTTCTGGATTTTATTCTACAATTTCAGTCTCTTTGGCCTCCTGGGAATAACAGGTTAGTCACAGGCCAATAATTCCTAGCTCAGTACTCAAAATTGGAAAGGGGAGGCTGATGCAGAGACCAGGGAGGCTGCTTGGAAAACCTCACCCAGAAATCACAGTCTATATATCTACAAGGCCTAGATAAGGGAGCCTGGGAAGAGCTGGGAAAGAAAAGAAGGAAAGAACAGGTTCCACAGGCTTTCTCCTGCAGGCATTTACCCTTCCACTCCCAGGGAGGCCTGGCCCAAGAAACAAACCTGAGCCTGACTTCCCTGACTCCTGTAGAAGAGATCCTCAACCCAGTAGACTAGCATCCTCCTCTTCCCTGTTCCCACAGAATCAGATGGAACCTGAGAAACACAGGATCCAGACAGAGTTCAATCAACTGCGAAGCATCCTGGACAGAGTGGAGCAGCGGGAACTGAAGAAGCTAGAGGAGGAAGAGAGGAAGGGACTGAGTATTATAGAAATGGCTGAGGATGATCTGGTTCACCAGAGCCAGTCACTGAGAGAACTCATCTCAGATCTGGAGCGTCGATGTCAGGGGTCAACAATGGAACTGCTGCAGGTAAGGCTTGTGAAGGAGCCTGGGTCTGAGAGTCAAACAAAGGAGAGATTCGCTTTCCTTCCTTTCTGAGACACAGGACTAACATCCTGGTAGAGCAACAAGCACAAAAATTCCTTTGACCCTGTAGGGCCTTTCCCCTGTTAAATTGTTCAGAGGTATGAGGCAAAGTATAAGATAATTCAGAGCACAAATGCTAAGGGAAAGTCTTGTTTTTATTTATAAAGGGTGGCTCAAAAATTCATTTAATACTGTAAAGAAGGTCTGTTGTAACCTGTGATGTCCTGTGGAACAGTTTCTCAATCTCAGCCCTATTGACATTTGGGGCTGGATAATTCCTTGCTGCGAGGGGCTCTCATATATTGTGGGATATTTAACAGCATCCCTGGCCTCTACCCACTAGATGTCAGCACCACCACCCTAGATGTGACAACCGAAAACCCTTCCAGACAGTTCCGTACAGCCACAGGGAAAACACAGTGCTCCTCCAACTGAGAACCACTGTTCATTAGGTACCTTTTGACACTGGTGCTGTGTTGGGGATATGTTGGGGCTTTTTACTCAGCTTAGTCACAAGCAAACACATGCCAAACACAAGTTTTTTGAGCTTCTTTATGTAAGTACCAGCCCTTCTTTGCTTTGAGTCAAGATCTTCTCTAGGGCAGAATAATTTAACATTTTGCAGTAATAGGTATTTGATCAGGTCTTTGGGACTGAGCTCTGGTCTTTACATGTATGGGTTGACGGGTACAAGATACATAGTCTAAAGAGATTTGAGGGAGGAACTTGAACTGTGGTTGAGCAGCTGTTTTCCTACATAGAATGAATAGTGTGGCTGTGAATTTGAGGTGTGATGTGATAATTTGGAACCTTCAGGGTGTTTCTTATTTGTTTCTTGTCTTCTGGCTTTCCTCTTGCCCTTCTTTGCTGGTGGAATAATTATTTCTTTACTTGTTCTTGGGTTCCTTATTGGGGCCATGTGGTAGTTACTTTTCATCTGTTAGAGCTTTTCCTCATCTACTCCTTCCTGCTTCGCATCTTCATTTTGTCCTTCCTGCCTTTTTGTCCTCATCTTTGATATTAAGTTACCCTAATACTTTCTCCTTCACCCTTTTGTTGTAGTTCCTCAACAGATTCCTCAAACTGTAAATATTTATCCTTAAATGCAAACAAATCATCAATTTATATTGCTAGTTTCAGACAGTCAGTATGACTCCCCATGGACATTTTAACTTGAGTGTTATCTAACAATCAATATCCTAAAGTTCTTCTGTCACAGACATATTCTTCCTTCTCTTCCCCATATCTGTGTGATATTGTTACCCATTCAAATTTGATAACCAGGATATGAGCTTCAAAATGCAGGTGCTGACATAAAGCCAACATAAGTGAAATAGCCATGAAGTGGCACACAGATTTCATTATTCACATTCCTCTGTGTAGCCACAATTTAAGATTGATTGTATTTAGTGCAAATTGACACACCCAGCACCTCTACCACTTTCTGTGTTCAAGCCAGTCTGAGTTGTGCTTATGAAATGCAACCATAAGTAGCCTCAATACAGAAAAAATAGTTACTTTTGAGTTTTATGGATCACACGTTGGACTTTTTTCCCAGGGTTATTTAGGTGTACTGAGCAGAAGGTAGAGAAATCAAAAAGAAGGCAGTTGGGTAAATCTACTGAACTAAAACCAGGAGTGGTGGTGATGAAGGTGAACAACAGGTGGCTAAACAAGTTAAGGTGTGAAATGGACTGACTTGAGCAAAGACGAGATGACAGGATGAATATATGCTAGTTTTTAAAAATGTCTTTAAATTTGGTGACTCAGTGGATGCTAGGGTTATTCAGGAGGATAAGAGACAGCATGGTTACAGAAATAAGTTTTTTTAAACATCATGACTGTGAGGTTCCTGTTCATTTGCTGGAGTATGTATTGATCTGGATCATAAGGGAGAGGGGTCTGAGAAGAAGTGCAGATTTGGGAATCATCAACACATGTAAATTGACATGAAGGGAATGGATGGAGTCAGTAAAAGTAGGACAGAGGGCTAGAGGAGGTAAGGTTTGAAAACAACCACATTTGAGGCCTGTGAGCTTATCTTTGGCAACCAGAATAGAATGTAAGCTACTCAAGGACAGAAATCATGACTTTGTTGTCTGATATTCTCTTGGGCCAGACACAATGCCTGACAAGTAATAGATGCTGTACATACAGAACATCACACACACACACAAACATACACACACACACAATTGTAAAAATAAAGGTATTAATGAGTCAATCTGGTTGTTTTCTTATGTCTTCCTGGGAATTCTCAGTCTGCCCTCAGCTTTTATCTCTATTTTGTGACCTCCACTTTGGGATTATCTTTATTCTATCATATTATACGGTGGTGGAGATGGAATGGGTAATGTGGATGAGAATGCAACCTATTATTCCTTGACTTAACCTGTCTTTTTCCTTTGTAGGATGTGAGTGATGTCACAAAAAGGTACGTCTAAGAGAAATGAGTTGTTTCCTTTGGATTGAAAAATAATTTCAGTATGGTCAGTGGGGAAGGGAAAAAAAACTTATTGGGCAGGGAAGATTTAAGACTGTGGTCTTAAATTACTCATCACATAAGAATTTGAGGATCACAAAATAAAGGGAATGAATTGGTTTCTGTGGTAGGAGAATTTGGGTGATGAGAGGTCACAAATTGAGGACAGTACTGCCATTAAGAAAGGGTTGCAGTGTCAGTGACTCCCCAAGTGCCCTGCTCTTAGCCCTGATTCTCATAGATTATAGCTATCTCAAAATACACAGTATTTTTTTTTCTGCCCTTGTATTTCATCAGAGGAAAATCCCCCTCTCCATTGGTTATCAAGGTCCAAGAATTTTTTCTTGGAGCATCTACCTTAAATTTCTCTTTCTCCCAGGTTTTGCTACCTAGTTCTCTTCAGATTCCTTTTGTCTAGATACAGGTAAAATATAAACCTGAGTTCTTGATAATAGTAGTGTTGACCCTGGAACAAAACATGTTCTCTTCTCTATCATATACTCTAAAATCTCATCTAACAAGGTGGCATCTAAAGTTGCCCACATCCTTGGTATAATACCTTCATGCTCATCACAGACATGTGAAATATGGTGCCTTCTGTCCCTTCTGAAGTCTTCACTCTCCGTTTGGAGATGAAGATATCTCCTTTCTCCTGCTAATGTGATGTACTCAGAAACAGTAAATTCCAAGATGCTGTTTTGAAGGCCTTTCTCCATTGGGTTTCTGAGAAACCAGAGAGCCTAAATTCACATGCTCTTCAAAAGGAAACCCTTCATTTGATACTCTCAAAGTCCCAGAAGCAGTTTCCTGGTGTTATGCCTGTCAACCCAGACATCTACAGCCTCCCGGCCCCTCTGATTTTAAATATTTTGTATTTTTTTAATAGGTGGCAAAGGATCTCCTGGCCATTATTTTACTTAATTTCATACTATCTCTAGGATATAGAAAGAAAAAAAAAGAAAAAAGAAAATACATATGTATATTATTACAACAACAACAGAAAAAGAAACAAACAGAATGAGGCCTTAAAAGGTTAAATCACTGGTGGTGAGAAGCTAGTTTCTAGTCTAGGTCTTCTGGCTCTAGTGCCAAGGCTTTTAGCAAAATGATGCTTAGTTTCCTCAGGAAAGAATGTTGGAATTATTGATTGGCCTGGGGAGTGAGGGGAAGAGATGGAGGAACCCACAGTCAGCAGTGTGAGGGTTCATAGGTCTTTCCTCTCTAGGAGTGAGTTCTGGACTTTGAGGAAGCCAGAAGCTCTCCCCACCAAGCTGAGAAGTATGTTTCGAGCCCCAGATCTGAAAAAGATGTTGCGAGTGTTTAGAGGTAAGGAGATTCAGGGGAAAGAGTTTGGATGTGGAATTACTGTTGTGGGAAACAATAAACAGAATGAAGGATGTAGTCCATACTTGGGAATAGCAGCCAAGAGAGAGGTCCCAGAGGAAGAGACATGGTGGGCTGAAGAAGATGCAGTATGAATTTAAGGGGAGGTAAAATGGCCAGTTGACATCCTCCCAGGATCCCCTCTCCATTTCCTTCAATCTGATAAGGAGAGATCAGACCAGAAACCATTGTTCCTATTCAACATTATTGACTCTTTTCATCATTACAGAGCTCACAGATGTCCAAAGCTACTGGGGTAAGTAGGAACCATGACCTCTTTGAGCCTTCACATTCTGACCCCATTTTACCACTCCTCCTAAAACATACCCACGCACATTTTCAGATCCAATATGTTGTTATCTCTCTCATCCCCCACCATGTAATTCCATGCCTCCAACCCCTTCCTGTGTTCCCCGCTCTCAGCACCCAGAGACCCACATAATCATTCTCATCTGATAATGCTGTATCTTTTCTTACAGTGGATGTGACTCTGAATCCACACACGGCTAATTTAAATCTTGTCCTGTCTAAAAACCGGAGACAGGTGAGATTTGTGGGTGCTAAGATGTCTGGGCCTTCTTGTCTGGAAGAGCATTTTGACTGTAGTGTCCTGGGCTCCCAGCATTTCTCCTCAGGAAAGCACTACTGGGAGGTAGATGTGGCCAAGAAGACCAACTGGATCCTGGGAGTGTGCAGCCATTCAGTGGGAGCTACATTCTCTTTCAACCAGTTTGCTAGCAAGCACAATGCTTACTCCAGATATCAACCTCAGAGTGGATACTGGGTGATTGGGTTACAGCATAAACATGAATACAGGGCCTATGAGGATGCTTCCGCTTCCCTGCTCCTCTCCATGACAGTGCCCCCTCGCCGTGTTGGGATTTTCTTAGACTATGAGGCTGGCACTGTCTCTTTTTATAATGTCACAAACCATGGCTTTCCCATCTACACTTTCTCTAAATATTACTTCCCCACCACCCTTTGTCCATATTTTAATCCTTGCAACTGTGTAGTTCCAATGACCCTGCGCCGTCCAAACTCATGAACATTCTGCTGTTCGCATCCACATCTGATCAGTACCCTGATTTTCCGTTTTGGGGTGTTCTCACATCTTTACTTTTGAATGTTTACTAGGATTCACCTACTGATAATAGTGAACATCCTTACCGATGATGGGTCCTGAGGTGGGTAGGGGGTCTAGAGGTGGGTAGGGAAGCTTTGAACATTTTGTCATTAAGCATAGTTGATGGAGGCTTTTGGGTTGATGCAGGGGATCAACTTGGGAAATTATCTCCTATTAAATATACTACTAGTTTTTGTAGTACACAGAAGTTGAATTTAACAGATGTCCTTTTTGAAAATTATTTAGATGTCCTTTTTGAAAATTATTTAGATAATTGTATGTCATTTTTATTCTGTTATTGTGACTGAGTACATTGATTTATTTCAGTTGTTAAATCTACCACAAATTGCTGAAATAAACCATAACTATTTGTTATATGCAATTATGGATTTGTTTTTGCTAGCACATTATTTAGGTTTTATTTTCCTCTATGTTAGTGAAATATATTGAACTGCAATTTTACATTCCTATAATTTTGTCGGGTGTTATAAAATGCAATAATGAGCAAAGAAATTGCTGTGGGTTTTTTGTGTGTGTGTATGTGTAAGTATATATATGTAGGATTGAGCTATCTAAGAGCAAACCATTATAATATTACTTTGGGCTATTTTAAATAAAAATTGAAGAAAGATTTTAACTCTAGCCTTCACACAGGCTTCCCCCACAGTGCTTCAACCTTTATCTATAAATTTAAGAGTAGCAATTGAAAATTTAAAAATAAAATGTATTTTTTCAAATGACTTGAAGTTAAAAAAGAAAAGAGTAAATCCAATATAGATTTTTCTTTCAGAATGGGAAGAAAATGGAAAAAGAAAATATGGTTAACATAGAGCACTTACAGGAAGAGGAAGATTTCTTCCAGCTTCTCCACACCCCCTTTTCTTTATGCTCAAGCACAAATAACTGGTGAATAAGCTGCTCTGACTTTGGCAGAGGTGCTATATGCTTTTTGAGACAAGTATAAAAGAAATTCTGAGATGAATGAAAGGATGGAATCAAATCCAAGGAGAATACTAGTATTCTCTGTCCCATATGGTAGCCAGAAGATACCAGTTGTGATTAAGGACTTCACAAATGACTATTCTGAATTAAGCTGTGATGTACGTGTAAAATACACATTGGATTTCAAAGACTTAGCTAAAAAATAATGCAAAGTGTCTCACTAATAACTTTTACACTGTACATTGCCATGAAAATATTTGGGATCTATTGGTTGTAATAAAATATATTATTTATTTCAGCGCTTCCATTTTAGTTTTTTTTTTTTTTTTGTCCCCCCCCCATTTTAGTTTTTTGATGTGAATTCTAGAAAATCTAAAATTACACATGTGGCTCACATTTTATGTCTATTAGACAACTAGAGCTGCAATGAAATTTCTGTTCTTAAGAGAGCCCTATGGACCCTGAGTACAGAGAGGCTTCGAGATACATATACCCATCTCTACATCTCGTACCACCCCATATCTGCCCTAAGATGGTTTTTCATTAAAGGTGATGGCAGAGAGACAAAGATCTCAGCTTATCTAGAAGTTAGAATTTTGGAAGATCTTAGGAAGGGATCATGGCCAGATAACATGATTCTGCCTACTCTGGCCCTTGCCTTTTGTCCCCAGTGTCTTGGGCACTTGAAACCCCTCCCTGGTTTGAGGAAATACCGACTCCTTCTTAGGACCCAGCTCTGGTGTCTGTGGTGAGATGAAGAAGTGCAAGTTATAGTGAAAGCCCAGTACTGGTATGCTCAGCATTTTATTTGGGAGATCATATCTGTGGAAGTTCAGAAACTAGGTGCATACTTATTGTCTGCACTTCAATTGGAAAAAACAGGAAAGGTGATGGAGCAGGCAGACTGGGGCCCGTGGAGCTGGTGGAAGTTCATGGAGAAAGAGATCTGCTTGAGTGGTTATGTCCTTCCAGATTATTTTTCCTGCAGTAAAGGAGCTATCCCAGCTCTCCTCTATCTGTAGAATAAACCTCAAGTAAATCCACTTGGTGCATCCAAGAAGTGAGTGGCCTTAGATAATAATGAAAGCAAAAATACTTAGTCACATTCTGTAGGTAATACCTGGGGAAGATTGCCCAACCTAAGACACATGTAATAATTATTACTGTAAGTTTGCAGGCCTAACCTTTTCCTGAGGGGTAGGTAGAGGAAACCACTAGGAAAAAGAAATCCAAAATCATACAATGGATCAAATACTAAAAACACTTATTTCTTGTGTATGTAAAAAAAATGTGTATATATATATATTTTTTTAATTAATTTATTTATCTCAATTATGACCAAAACTAGTGAATGAGTGGTACAGTTCCATGTAGGATTCATGGGCTTGGCAGTAACCTAGGACATCCTTATCAGCATCAAGCAGGCAGAAAGGTAAAGAAAACTTTGAGGAGGCAACTTCCTTTTTAAATCCTTAGTTCATAGATGGGATTAATAGTTTCTGCTTAGTCTGTTGTTGAGAATAGCCATGGGGCCTTACCTAACTGCAAAACAGATTTTTTAAATTTCTAGCCCTGTGTAATCATTAACAATCAAATTTCAAGGTGGAGACAGTGGTTTGTTACAGGGGTTACTAGAAGGAGTGCCAGGATCCATAAGTAACCCTTTATCATTATAAAGGATTGAGGATCTCATCTTTTTTGGGGAGCTACATTAATTTCACTCCATAGCTGTCCATTTATAAAGGAAAACAGCATTTCTGTCATCAGATTTCTAGGCATGTGGTACCTTTATCCTAATATTTCCCAACAAGTGAATGCTTGCTAGAGCTGGCATTTAATTTTGATTCTAACTTCAAAGGAAAATTTTTTTGTTTTTTTTTTTTTGAGAGGGAGACTTTCTTAACATCTTTATTGTGATTTAATTGATATACAATAAATTTCACATATTTAATTATGCAGTTTGATAAGTTTTGACTTAAGAAAACATCACCATCAAAGCAATATTGGGTAATCCCTTCGGGTCCCTTCCCACTGTGGGAACTTTTCTGTCCCCTCAATAAATCCTGCTTTCTTTTTTTTTTTCTTTTTTTTGAGTTGGAGTCTCACTCTGTCACCCAGACTGGAGTGCACTGGCCACTCCCGGCCACCGCAGCCTCGACCTGCTGGGCTCCGGCCATCCTTCCGCCTCAGCCTTCCAAGTAGCTGGAACTACAGGTGCGCACTACCACGCCCGGCTAATTTTTTGATTTATTGTAGAGATGAGGTCTCGCCAAGTTGCCCAGATGGGTCTCGAACCCGCGGGCTCAGGCAATCCACTCACCTCGGCCTCCCAAAGTGCTGGGATTACAGGCTGAGCCACCGAGCCTGGCTAATCCTGCTTTCTTTAAAAAAAAAAAAAAAGCGATATAGATACCTACCATTCCCAAAATTTCCTTCTGTCCTTTGTAATTCCTCCTTTTTCTCCCTCCCATCCCACTGCTATCTTCTAGTCAACACTGTTCTGCTTTTTGTCACTGTAGTTTGCATATTCTGGAGTTTTATATAAATGGAATCATAGAGTATTGACTGGTTTCTTTCATCAAGTTGTTGCTTGTATCAAATGTTAATTTCTTTTTTATTGCCAATAGTATTCCACTGTAAGTATATGCAACAATTTATCCCTTCATTGGTTTTGCAAAATGGGTATTTTTTTTCCAGTCTTTGTCTATTACAAATATTGTTTGGCCTCCCTTTGGTCCCCACTTTGCTTAGTTGCACCTTTATTGATGTTGTGTTCTCCCACCACCACCACCCTGGCAGTATCCTGCTACTACCAGTCCCTTTCTTAAAGTATTATGGTAAATGTTCAGGGTCCACTTACGAGTGAGAACATGTGGTACTCTGTTCTTTGTTTCTGTAAAAGATCACTGAGTATGATAGACTAAATCCATCTAAGTTGCTGCAAAGTCCATATGTCTGTCCATCTTTATGACTGTGTAATATTCCATTGTGTATATGTACCACATTTTAAAAATCTAGTATAGTTTCAATGGCCAGCACAGTTGGTTCCATGGTTTTGCTATTGTGAATAGAATAGCTGCAATCAGCATGCATGTGCAAGTATCTTTTTTGTATAATGCTTTGAGTTCCTCTGGGTATATTCCCAATAGGAGGATTGCTGGGTCATATGGAAGGTCAGTTTCTAGTTCTCTTTTTTTTTTTGAGTCGGATTCTCAGTCTGCACCCAGGCTGGAGTGCGGTGGTACACTCAGCCTTCCAAATAGCTGGAAATACAGGTATGTACCACCACGCCAAGCTAATTTTTTAAATTGATTTACTGTAGAGTCGAGGTCTTGCCAAGTTGCCCAGGCTGTCTTGAACCCCTGGGCTCAGGCAATCCTTTTGCCTCCGTCTCCCAAAGTGCTGAGATTTCAGGCGTGAGTCACCGCACCCCACAATTTCTAGTTTTTTAGAAATGGTCACACTGTTTTCCATACATTATTTGATTTTCTTTTTTTTTTTTTGAGTTGGAGTCTCACTTGGTCGCCCAGACTGGAGTGCAGTGGCCGCCCCTGGCCACCGCAGCCTCACCTGCTGGGCTCCGGCAATCCTTCCATCTCAGCCTTCTGAGTAGCCAGAATTACAGGCGTGCGCTACCACGCCCGGCTGTTTTTTTGATTTATTGTAGAGATGAGGTCTCGCTGCCCAGGCGGGTCTCAAACCCGCAGGCTCAGGCAATCCACTCACCTCAGCCTCCCAAAGGCGCAGGATTACAGGCTGAGCCACCGAGCCCGGCTCATTACTTGATTTTCAAATGTTAGCCTAACTTTACATCAGTGGGATAAACCCCACTTGGTCATAATGCATTATTCTTTCTATATATTGTTGTATTTCATTACTAAAGTTTTGTTAACTATTTTTTGCATTGAAGTTCATGAGGAATAGTCTGTTGTTTATTTGTTTTGAGACAAAGTCTTGTTACATTGCCCTGGCTGGTCTCAAACTTCTGGTCTCATGCAATCCTCCTGCCTCAACCCTGAAAGGAACAAGGATTATAAGTATGTGCCACCACGTCTAGGTTGTATGTTTTCTTGTAATGCCTTTGTCTGGTTTTTGTATCAAAAAATACTAGTCTTATAGAATAAGTTATACAATATTTCTTCTTCAATTTTCTGACAATATGTAGGTTTGACATTATTATATTATTCATTAATGTAGGGTAGAATTCACCAGTGAAGCCATCCATACTTGAAGGTGTTTGTTAATTCAATTTATTTACCAAATATCAACACTTTAGGTTATCTATTCTTGAGTGGATTTTGGTAGCTTGTACCTTCTAAATATTTTTCCTATTTCATTCAAGTCAGGTATCAGCAAGCTTTTTCTGTAAAAGACTAAATAGTAAGTACTTTAGACTTTGTGAGCCATTTAGTCTTTCTGTTAAACCTATTCAACTCTGCCACTGTGTAGTATTGTGAAAACAGCAATGTGTTAAAAGCCAGATTTGGCCTACATGGTATAGTTTGCCAACCCCTGATCTAAGCTGTCTAATTTGTTACCATAAAATTATTTGTAATATTCACTATTCATTTAATACCTGTAGTTCTACTCTTGATATTGATAACTTGTGTCCTCTCTTTTTAGTCAGTCCAGTTAAAGGTTTATTAATATAAATTATCATAAATAATCTGCTTTTGATTGTGTTGATTTTCTCAGTTTATTTTTTGCCACTTCACTGATGTCTGATCTGTATTACTTTTTTGTATTTTATTTGCTCCTTTATATGTTATTCTTTTTCTTTCTTTTCTTTCTTTTTTTTTTTTTTGAGTGAAGGTCTCACCCTGTTACCCATGCTGGAGTGCAGTGACACAATCACAGCTCACTGCAGCCTTGACTTTTGGACTCAGGCAATCCTTCTGCTTCAGCCTCCCAAGTAGCTAGGATACAGGTGTGCATCACCACATCTGGCTAATTTTTTTATTTTTTGGTAGACATGAGGTCTCACTATGTTGCCTAGGCTGGTTTTGAACTCCTGGGCTCAAGCAGTCCTCTCACCTTGGCCTCCCAAAGTGCTGGAATTATAGGTGTGAGCCACAGTGCTTGGCCTAAATTTCCAACTATAATTGTGGGTTTGCTTATTTCTCCTTGTATTCCTGTAAGGTTTTGTTTCCTGAAGTTTGAAGCTCTTTTATAAGGAGCATATGCGTTTAGGATTGTTATGTCCTCTTCAAGAATTGGCCCTTATGCCATTAGGAATAACCCCGTTTATTATTACTTATATCTTTTCCTCCAAACTCTACTTCATCAGATGTTAATTTAGCCATTTAAGCTTTTTATTATTGTTGTCATAGGATATCTTTTCATCTTTTTACTTTTAACCTA
This sequence comes from Carlito syrichta, assembly GCF_000164805.1. Lineage (NCBI taxonomy): Eukaryota > Metazoa > Chordata > Mammalia > Primates > Tarsiidae > Carlito > Carlito syrichta. The sequence continues at coordinate 66,629 of NW_007253094.1, forward strand.
TTTGTGTCTTCTTTATATTTAAATAATGTTTCTTGTAAGCGGCATATAGTTGATATAGGTAAATGATACACCTATGGTCATCTTTCCCAACAAGTTAGTGCTTGAGTTAGCATTTTAACCCAGTTTTAATTAAAATTTAAATAATTTACTACTTCACCTTTTGTCAGAAATGATCTCGATTACCACGGACTCTCAATTTTTCAAACATCTGCTGTGTATTCAATCTAGCCCTTGTCTTCACAGAGACTTAGTATATTGGGGGATAAAACAAAGGCACGCATTGTGCAAGGTTTATTTCAACCATCTTTTAGAAAAGAAACAAATTTAAGGCTCTAGGTTTCCAAGATTTTCAACATTACATTTGATTGGTGAAGGGATAGTTTCTGGTTTTTATGAGGGAGGTGATGTTTGAGGTCAAGAATAATTTTTTTTCTTAATGCTGGCTTCAGCACAGGCCCATGTCAAATAAGGAATCAACTAATGAATAAAATGTTGATTCATTCTGATCCATCTTGAAAACATACTAGTATTCAAATAGCAAACGATAGGGATAAAAATATGAAAAAACAATTAGGAAAACAGTTGGAGTTCATTTTGAAATCTTTTAAAAAGCAAAAGAGAAATGTTAGGAGAGAAAGACAGGGCTGCATGCTTGTGGTATTATTTCCATCTCAGCTGAGCATTGGCCCTTCTTTCAAGAGAACAAAGAAAATCCTGCAAGGTTTTGAACCGAAGGTCACAACGTTCAGTTGAATCTGTCTTTGACTTGAACACGGACGGAACTTTATGAAGACAGTAACACATTATATGTATGGACTTAGTCTTTACGGTGGTCCTATGAGAATATCATTATCCTGTTTTCTAAAAAATGAGAAAGCAGAGTCACAGAGAGATGAGACTATTTGCTCAAAACTAGACAGCTACAAAGAGGCAGAATCAGTCTTCAAAACAAAGCAGCAAAATTCAGGGGACATATTTTTATCCATTTATCTCAGGAATCCACAATTATCAGTTTGTGAGCCAAATTCTACCTGCTGCCTATTTTTGTAATTGTATTTTATTGGAATATAGCCATAGTCACTATGTATTTTCTGTAACTGCTTTCAGTCTTCAGTGGTAGTGTTGACTAATTGTAACAGAGACTGCAAAACCTAAAATATTTACTATTTTACATTTTACCAAGAAATTTGCTGATTACTACTCTGTACTGCTTTGTGCTGTTACAAAGATGAGCCACAGGTATGACAGTAATCAGAGAATAAATGAGAAAAATCCTGACTTAGAGCAGAGACTTGTATATGGAGAGACAGTGAAAAGGAGACTACAGAACATAATTAAGTCAAGCTCATATTATATCCATCTAACATACACCTACCTTCCACTATGTCATTCATGAAATTGAGATTATGGTTAGAGTTGGGGAGAACTTGCCAGGTATAAATTCTGCAGAAAAGGTTATATGTAATGTGGGTGCTATTTGATGCTAACAATTCTCACCCCAAAGCCCCTCTCTTTTGTTTAAATTTAGGACTTAATAAAGGTGATCTACTTTTTGGCAGGAGATATTTTGCTGTTATGAACATGGGCCTGGACTACAGTATTAGAATCCACTTTTTACATTAAAGGCCAAGCTAAGATCAAATGATCATATGACTGTAAGTTAAAGGAGATAGAACAAGATGAATGAAACTGGTGGAGAATATATCAGGAGACTGAGGAAGGAAGGGAAAAGCCAAATCTGGAACAAATACTCTATGATCAGATTAGGCTGACTTTTGAGGTTCTGTCCTTCATCTTACCAATGCCAGGGAAGATCTTGGCATAGATTAAAATATTAAAGAGTGCTGAGCAATGGGGGTTGGAGCTATGAAGATATATAAAGGCATGAAATATTTAAAAAGAGACCAAGGAGGAAGAAATATAATTGGTCAGCAAAGTTATTCTTATTAAATAAGAAATAGATGTGCATTTAGTGAATCATGAAGGTAAAGGGGAAGAAGTACATGTTAAATAATTAAAGGAGCTGAATATCAATAAACTAAAATGGTTACTGAAACAAAATAGGAGACAGGCCAAATTTCCTCTGGCTTCTCTTAAGTTATTAATATGATAATGTCATATCATAAGAAGGGATTCAGAGTTTCTATTTACTACTAATAAAGATAACTCCATATTCATAAGAAGGGATACAAAGTCTCTACTAAATGTTTGAGAGAAGGAGGACAAAATTACAATTGGTAAAACTCTATAGGAGGTAATATCAAGAGATGTTCTTGATATAAAGATGTGGTGATAGCAAGTTTTGTTGATACAGCTTCCCCAAGGAAAAGCGTACCCACACAATTTAAATACCCACACATGTTAAATCATGACCACTGATTTTATTTTTGATTTGATGTACTGCTATGACAAAGTCGATGTCAGTTTCTGAGTTAGGGTAATTTTGATAATTATTCAGTGCCCATTAATATAGGACATTTGCATATTGCCCTGCTAGCATGACCAAAGCCAAAAACAAGTTGTACAGGTAAAACAATACAAATTGTCATAAGGTATAGTGGAAACTGCACAATGTATTAAGGACTGCTGAGAGCTGAAGTATTATAAATTATCTTTCTTTTTTATTGTTGAATTGGAGTCTCACTCTGTTACCCAGGCTGGAGTGCAGTGGCATGTTCATGGCCACCGCAGCCTTAACCTGCTGGGCTCAGCTAATAAATTATCTTTCTTAAGTAATCTGTGTGACCAGTAAAGACGTTTTGAATTGTGACAATGGACTGAGAGGAATTAAATAAGACCGTCAATGGATTATTGTCAGTTGTGCTACATGTTTGATGACTTTATAGCATAAAACTAAAGGGATGATACACATTTTATCTGAATAATGCTTTTTCATGTGTGTGTATGCCTGTCAGTAATGCCACAATTTTGTCTTCATTGGGCTTAGAATGTGATGACTTTATAAGCTTACTTCAGGATTACTTAGAATTTCCTGTTTACTGTCTTAATCTAGTAGGTAAAATTCATGATAGACTTCCCTTTTCTATATTTAATTTTGTGCATGACATTCTGAGAGTTGCATGAAACTTAGCACAAACTATATCAGAAAAGGTGGTATAGTTGGTAAGGCTGCATGGACAGAATGTAAATCCAAAGTAAAGACAAGGTCTGCTCAGGCAGTAAAATTTCCCTTAGTACCAGAAATGAGTGAGGCCAAGAATACACCTAGTGTGGGAAGAAAACAGTTGTTCTATTTAGTAGTGCCTGCAAGCTACAGTTAGTAGGTATATTTGACTTATGGAAACAACAGCTATCACCCAATGATAGCTACTAAACACCAAATAACAAGGACGCTCCATTTCAGTGGCCTCTAGAGCAAAAGGAGCATCCCTTGTGCTATAGCACAGTGTTCAGATGGCTCTGCCTTTGCAATCATGTAATAAATTCAGATCCCTGTGACTTACATGTCAGAGACATGGAAGGTAATGATTAACATTGATAGCAATGACCATGAGGTGGCAGCACAAAATAGACTTTGAGCTTTGCAATCTGATAATGAGCATACAGAGTCTTGGAAAAACATCCTTTTGGGTATATGTGGCCACTGAATATTTGACTATTGAACTTATTTTCTATTAGAATATTTTCTATTAGTTTGGGCCAAACATGGGTATTTCAAGACAGGTCAAAGAACCACTGGAAATATAAATATTATAAATAGTCAAAAGAAAGGGATAATATTCAAATTGTAGTTTCAGGCCTAATGAGGAAAGAGACTCCTGTCATTATGTTGCCCATAAATAATACTAAGAAATATGAAAATTGGGTCTTAGTTCATGTTGACTAAGGTAATGATGAAAAATGAAAGTTTAAAGCTTATGTTATACTCAGTGATCTATCACAGAAACAAAGAACAGAGTACCATATGTTCTCACTCATAAGTGGACCTTGAACAATTATCATAATACTATAAGAAAGGGATTGGCAGTAGTGGGAAACTGCCAGGGGAGGGGGGAGCATTGGCAGTTGAGGGAAACTGGCAGGGAAGGGAGGGGCATACCTCATCAACAAGGGTACCTGCATGATGAACAACTGAATACCTAACCCTGAATTGTTCCCCACATCTTTAAAATAAAATTTAAAAAATTAACGTTTATGTTAAAAAATAAAATAATTTTATATGCAAATTTTAATACCACAATCAGGAATGTCAGTGGATATATAAGGTAAAAGAAGTGAGTAAATCAGCCTAATATGGTGAACTGTATATATTGCGTATTGACTAGCCTATTATAAAACAATGGAGACAAGTACATGATTATTTTGATTCTTGAGTCTGGATTATGAAGAACATCAAATGGTGCATATGCTGGGAGAAAAATTAGACTATAAAAGGAAATTCCTTTGGAAGCTTTGTACAGTTATAAACAGAGGACACAGATCTCATCAAAAGTAAATTTGGAAGGAAATAGTGACAAAGCTAGCCCATCACTTCTTTGGGAAACATTAACCTAGCTGACAGGCAAGTCATTTTATATCCCCAGGTGACAAGTTTTATATCTTCAAGGAAACATTCAAAGTAATTCTGGAGACAATGAGAAAGTGTGAATCAATGCATAGTGTGCCAATGGTGACATAAGGTTAGCCTGAGTCTACATATGTGCTTCTTGGGAAAAATGGCTTATGTTGTATAGCAAGAGGACTTTGTACTCTGATTGTCTAAACAGAAGCTCTACATGTACATATTGACGAAAGTTGACAACTACTCTTGATATGAAATAGTTGCCCCTGTCTCCAGGCATTGTACCATAAAACCCAACAGACTGTCATCATTAATATGTTGATATCCCTAAAACTATTTCGATGGTAATCACATAACTCTACAAGAATATACTATCCTCAGTCCACGGGTACTGCTGCAGTAAAGATTAGGTTAAAGAACGTGGAAGCAATGCCCTCCCTCGTTGAAGTTAGGTTCTGGTAAAATTCTTTCCAATGGAGAATAGGCCTTTGTTATGGGGGATGCTCTGAACATCTTTCAAAATGGTTCTTTTAGCCCCCTGCCCCCCAGCCCTACTAGAGGGGAAAAAAAGGATCTTTTTCTTGACTTTTCACTGTAGAAACCCAATTTGGTTTTTGGAGATAAATTCCAAGAAAGTGGGGGAACCCCATGCAGCTGTGGTCCCAGGAGTTTCTCACTCTCAAGCCAGTTCACATTAAGCCTTAAGCAACTTTTCAAAATTACTATTTAGGGGTTCCTGCCAGTTTATGGCTTGTTCACACCTTGTGCTTCAAGTAAATAGATTTAAGCTATTATCCTTTGAATTTGCCTATCTATCTCCAGATTTCAGGGTGACAATTTGTCCTGTGACCTTAATTCTCCATTGAGACTAAGGAAAGTCATTGATTTTTAACTAGTTCAGCTTTTTTCATGTTGCAAGGATGGGAGTAATAGCATCAAACCCTTTACATGTTGAAACTAAAACTGGAAGTTTCTGGTATTCTTTTCTCCTTCTGTAGTAACTCTCTTTCTTTGGAAACCCCTTTCCCTGTCTGTCTAGTTGAATTTCTGTTTTGCAGGTTGCTAGCTCACATTATGACTTACAGTGATAGTGGGAGGGTCAGAAGTGTTGTCATGGGGTCTCACAGCCATTGGTCTGTGTTTCCTTTCTCCTGGTTAGTCTCATTTGTTCCAGTGAGGTGAAAGGTTTTGGTCACCCTCAGGAATGAAGTAAAGCCTGATCTCTAGTGACATAGCAGGGTAATAACAGCTGCACGGCATTCACGCTGCACATGGTGGTGTCCCCATGGCTTTTGGCATTTTCTTTGCCAACTATTTTCTCCCTATGTCTGAACTGGCAAAGCAGTCTTTGCTCTGATCTCAGCCTTGCTGGAAAATTTTTAACCCCCATATATAGCTAGGTGACCTTTGGTGGAGGAAGGGATTCCCACTCAGATACATCCAGTTTCTTTATGCATAACACACATCCATGAAACATGGGGGAAATATATTTCTATTAATTCCCCTTTGTCCCCTGCATTCTGATCATTACCCCTTTGCTACAAGGGGCTCTGAGTCACACAGACATCTGCATTTTCTTGCATAATTGATGGATAACTCTTTAGGGATATTCATGAATTTAATTCTCAGAATACCTAGTCCCTCAGTTCAAGGTGAGAAACTGGTTACCAAAGGAAGGGGGAGGGTGAAAAGACTTGAAATAGCAAATGCAAACAAAATCTGCACACTAAGGGTTATCACCTTTTTTAACAGAGCCCCCTGGCCTCAGAAATGGTACCCTCTGCTGGCAAGACTGTGAAGTCCATAAGTTGTTTCCAACTTTTCTTTTTTTTAATTTTATTTTTATTTTGTGTTTTATTCTTTTATAGGACTATGGGGTACAAATGACAATTAACTACATAAGCAGGCTGCATGCAGTTGAAGTTTGGGCTTCTAACTGTGTCTCACTCCCCCTGGTTTTGAACCAGGTACCCTTTGTGTTGTCATGTGTCACCCACCTTCCTATCTCCCTCCCTCCCCTAGCACTGCTGATCCCTCCCTTGTGCTAATATGACCCATTGTTCAGGTCCCACTTATGAACGAAAACATGTGCTATTCAGTTCTTTGTTTCTCTGATGTATCACTTAGTATAATAGTCTCCAACTCCATTCAATTCTCTGTGAAGTTCATGATTTTGTTCTTCTTTATGGCTCCATCAGATGTATGTATTTTCTTTGTCCAGTTCACTTTCGATAGGCAGTAGAATTGGTTCCATGTTTTTGCTATTGTGAATAGAGCAGCAATAAATATGTGTGTGCAGGTGTCTTTTTTGTAGAATGATTTCTGTTCCTCTGGGTATATTCTCAGGAGGAGGATTGCTGGATCATATGGAAGGTCAATTTTTAGTTTTTTTAGGAATCACCGCACTGTTTTCCATAGAAAACATGTTTGGTAGTAGCTTACACTTCTACCAAAAACATACAGAATTACATTTTCCCTGCACCTGTGCCAGCATATATTGTTTTTTGACTTATAATGATAGGTAGTATCTCACTGCAGTTTTGATTTGCATTTCTCTGATGATTAGTGAGACTGAACATTTTGTCATGTCTGTTGTCTGCTTGTATGTCTTCTTTCAAGAAATGTCTGTTCGTATCCTTTGTCCACATTTTAATGGGGTTGTTTGTTTTTTTCTTTTTTTTCTTTTTACTTCATTTTTCTTTTTACTTCATTTGATTTCCTTATAGATCCTGGATATTAGGCTGTTGTCAGATGCATAATTTGCAAATATTTTTTTCCTATTCTATGGATTATCTCTTTACTCTCTTGAGCTTTACAGTTTGATGAGGTCCCAATTGTCTATCTCAGTTTTTATGACATTCGCTTTTGGGGACTTGGTCAATAATTTATTGCCTACCTCAATGTGCATAAGGATGTTTCCTATGTTTTTTCTAAGAGTCTTATACTTTGAGGTTTTATGTTTAGGTTTTTTATCCATTTTGAGTTGATTTTTGTGTATGGTGATAGTAGGGGTCATTTTATTCTTCTGCATGTGGTCAGCCAGTTTTCCCCGAACCATTTGCTAAATGTGGTCTCCTTTCCCCAGAGTTTATTATTGATGGTTTTGTGGAAGATGAATTGACTGTGAGACTGTGTTTTTGCTCCTGAAATCTCTGTCCTGTTCCATTGGTCTTTGTGCCTATTCTTGTGCCAATACCAAGCTATTTTGGTTATTGAAACCTTGTAATAAAGTCTGGAAGTGTGATACCTCCTGTTTTGTTCCTTTGCTGAGAATTGTTTTGGCTATCCGTGCTCTTTTTTAGTTGTTTTCATATTTTTTTGTATTGTCGTTTTCGGGTTTGAGAAAAATGATGTTGGTAATTCGATAGGTATTGCATTGAATCAATAGATTGTCTTGGGTAGGATGGACATCTTGACAATATTGATTTATTTTCAATCCATGAGCATGGAATATTTTTCCATTTGTTTGTGTCATCTTTTATTTCTTTGAGCAACATTTTGTAGTTCTTGTTGTAAAGGTCTTTCACTTCTCTAGTTAGGTGAATGTGAAGGTGTTTCCTTGTTTGTGTGTGTGTATGTGTGTCTACTGTGAACAGGATTGTGCTTTTTATTTGGTTCTCTGCCTGCTTGTTGCTGGTGTATAGAAATTCAACTGTCTTTTGCAGGTTGATTTTGTAAACGGAGACTTTACCAAAGTTGCTTATCAGTGAGAGGAGGCCTTTGACAGACTCCTTAGGGTCTTCAAAGTAAAAAAAAATCATATCATTTCCAAAGAGGGAGAGCTTAACTTCCTCTTTTCCCATTTATATAACCCTCTTTTCCTTCTCTTGCCTGATTGCTTTGGTTAGGACATTCAACCCTATGCTGAGCAGGAGACGTGAGAGTGGGCCTCCTTGTTTTGTTCCTGTTCTTAAGGAGAATACTTCCAGTTTCTGCCCACTAAGCAAACTATTGGCTGTGGGTTTATCAAAGATAAGAGAAGGAAGGAATCTGGATTCAAAATAAAGAGTTGCCCAGGCTCAGAGGCTCAGCCTGTAATCCCACCACTTTGAGAGGCCAAATTGAATGGATTGCCTGAGCCCACGGGTTCGAGACCAGTCCGGGCAACTTGGCAAAACCTCATCTCTACAATAAATCAAAAATTAGCTAGGTGTGATAGCACACCTGTGGTTCCGGTTACTTTGAAGGTTGAGGCAGAAGGATCACCAGAACCCAGCAGGTTGATGCTGACGTGGCCGTGAGTGTGCCACTGCATTCCAGGCTGGGCGACAGAGTGGGACTCCAACTCAAAAAAATTAAAATAAAGAGTTGATTGATATTAAGTGTGGGTTCTTACCATCCAGGAATCAGCTCTAGGGCTCCCCTCTTCCCATGGTCTCTGAAGGTATATGTGACAGTCATGGTGTCTTATATTTCTGGGCTGTTAGGACTGTTTGGGTCATAATTAGGACTGCAGCATCCATTGCTGACAGTTTGGGTGAGCTCAGGAGAATCTCAGGGCTTGTGAGATAATATGCAGGAAGCAGTATTTGGAGCCATCACCAGATGGTGACCAAAAGTTTCTTAACTCTGGGAATCTGAAATCCTTATTGTGTGAGATCCCAGTTACCTTTCATTTGCCTTAAGACAATGCTGGGTAATCTTTTGATTCTGCCTCAACCCCAAACCTCTTTTTGTTGGTATCTTGTTTGTTTTGTTTTTAATCTCAGTACCTTCAACCCTTCCCTCTCTTGGTTGTCTCTCTCGAGGCAGGCACCCTCTCAGTTCAAGAGATTCATTTACACTTCTTGGGGGACAAGAGGAATGATTTTTCTCCTTAGGATTGCTTTGCCACTGAGACCATATGAGTACACTTATGGTACTAGACCCTAAATCTTTAAACCTAAGTGATTTAAGTTATTTTAAAACTCAAATTACTTTAAGTTATTCTTGAGAATATTGGAGACTTAATAACAAAACTCATATTGTCTCTCAACTATGGAGGGGAAAAACACTTTAGAGTAGATAAATAAATTTTATTTTTCTACCAAACATGCCATTATGTCAAGTGGCCCTCTTTAACAAATGCATGCATCTTTAGAATATTAATATTTAATATGGGATATGAGTACATTTTTGTTGTTTAATGTATTGTAAGGCTCAAGTCAACAGATATTGCTTTACAGGTGGCATCTGTGGCCCTCACATGTTCTTGAAGGCCTCAGATTTTCCTTCTCATTTCAGTAAATGTGCTCCTTTTTGCTGCTGAATATTGAAGGTTCAAACGCTCTTCACTGATGGATGGACTAGATCTGCATCTATCCACAAGGTTGAGGTCTGAAAGTACAAGTTGTGTTGGGTTACTGGCCCTACAGCATGTTCTCTTCCCCTGAGCCTTCTTCTTCCCCTCTGAGTTATTCACTCTCAAAAAACCACTAACTTATGTCACAAGGGAAGGCAACTGCAAGCTTTCAGCTTTGGGGAAGTATGCCAGCCCTTTCTGTCTCTAAATTGCTGTATCCCCTCATACAGGAGAGACTTGCTCTTTGAGAGAATGTAATAGCAAATAAAATATATTAAAGTAATTTTCAGTAGACAAAGTAAATGAACATTTGCACATATCTAAGAAAGGCAAAAGTTAACACAAACTGATAAAGTTGGTTCATTACCAAAAATTAAAATATTAAGGCCGGGCGCAGTGGCTCAAGCCTGTAATCCTAGCACTTTGGGAGGCAGAGGCGAGAGGATTGCCTGAGCTCAGGGATGTGAGACCAGCCTGGGCAATATGACAAGACCTCGTCTCTACAATAAATCAATAAATTAGGCAAGCGTGGTGTCACATGCCTGTGGTTCCAGCTACTTGGAAGGCTGAGGTGGAAGGATCACCTGAGCCTAGCAGGTCGAGGCTGCAGTGGCTGTGAGCGTGTCACTACACTCCAGCCTGGGTGACAGAGTGAGACTCCGACTCAAAAAATAAATAAATACAAATACAATATTAAAACATAGGACACAGTTCCATGCTAATAGGCTTTAGATTCTCTATTAAAAATTAAGTAAAAAAATAAAAATGTCTAACATTTACCAAAAAGCGAAATGTTTCATAAGAAAATAAAAACTATAAGACGTACAAGATTATTTTTTAGATATACAGGGTACCTATTGATGCTTGTGGTGGTCCAGACTTCTGAATCGGTTTTGCAAGAAGAGGCTGGCAGAGAAGAGAGCCCTGCTGGTCCTGGGGACTATGGTAAATAGTATGAGTAAAGTCACTCCAAAAAATTCCCTAGCTCCTTTGTAGCTTACCCTTCTCATACAATCCACAATCTGATGCTTTACTCCGCACAAGTATCTGTAGATAATTTTCCAGCTCAGTTTCTTTGCTTATGTAAATGACCCTTGAGGGTGTGACCTTTGCCCACCTCTGTTTGTTTACCTACAGCTCCAAGAGAAGTGACCCTTAGTCACCTCCCCTCTGTTTACCTAGAGTTCCAAGTACACTCCCATGGAAATATTTGAAGATTCTTGAATTCACCATACTTGCTCATTTTTCTGCCCATGTCATTTCTGCCACCCAGAAGCACAACTCAGCTAAAAGTGAGGAACCACAGCGATTCCTGATATTCTAAGATGGTTTCCAAAAGTGGTGATTTTTAACATGTTAAATATTGGTAAATAGTTCAGAAAATAACAAAAAGAGATTAAAGGCATGGTATAGTTGTATGTCTATTGAATTCATAGAGAAATGAGTTTCTAAAAACAGAGAAAAAAACAAATGAACAAAATTAATGAATAGCAATTGAACATCATGCACACACAACTGATGGGCTAAGGTAATTTATACATTTCAACTCATGACTTAGCAAACCTGTCTAATGCTTTACTATCCAAAATACAAGTTACCAATATTAAACTAAGGAGAAGAAATCTGAATGGGAAAGTAATAATTAACTCCCTCAAAAGTAGATAAAGCATATTTCAAATGTATTGGATATGGATATTTTTAATGAGAAAGTTGTTGTTTCAGCAAGTTTATAATTGTCCTCTGTGTGGTTCTTGTCCTTGATCCCCTTGCACGGGTCAGACGATGGGAGAGAGCAGAAAAGACAAATGTACTTTGTCAGGCAGCTTCCAGAAGGGCACCTTTTGTTATGTAACGTGCTCTACAAGAAATAGGAGACTGTTTTGATGGATACAACACAGAAGACGACTTATTTTTCTCATGAAAACAGAGCATGCTATTCACGAAGGCACAATGTCCAAGAAGTATGGTTAACTCTCTTGCTCAAGGTTCTTCCTTATTGAGTGTGGTTCCAAGGTTACTTCAATTGCAGCGTAGACCTGTATGTCCAGGGCCCAAAAGTTTTGATCTACCACGTAAAGCCAGTGGTTCTCAGCCTCAGATTTACATAAGAGTCACCTAGAAAACATATTTTTATTATAATCAATGTTATTGAGGTACATGTGATGTGCAAAAATAAACACCTGTTGCAGGACCATCGACTTACCAAAATGAAATGTCTAGGTTCATGATGTCTGGAACAAAGAATTGGACAAAACACACCTATTGCAAAAGCAAAGAGTGGTTTATTAAACAATAAAGGCAATAGACTCCACAGAGTTAGGAGCCGGCTCAAGAGTACAAGTGGCTCCCTAGACCCTATTTCCCAAAATTTGTAATCTTTTATTTCTATAGAGAGGGGGAGTGGTTGGTCTTTTCCTAATGATTGACAGTTATGATTGGCATTTTGTGTTCTTGTGTAACTATAAAACTATGCATGCTCTTACCCATAATCCGCCACAAAAGCCCTGGGGGGTGGGGCTAAACCACATCCAAATATTATAATAATGGTATAATAAACTTAAGGGGTCATTGAGAGGACATGGATTTATATATTTGAGCATGTGCTGTTTTGGGGGATTCCCCAATGCACCCTAGTTCCTTCTCCCTCCAGGATGTGTTGACCACAAGTTCTGCTTTTGGGGGGCGGTACAGGTGCGGTCAGGGCGGTAACCAAGGCGTGGTTTAACTTTCATTGTCTATCAGATTTTTTTTTCAGCCCAAGACCCTAGCCTAGCCTTCTGTCTCACCACCCTAGCTTCCTACTTTACAGTTTTATGAGTTTTGAAAAACTCATGAAGTTTTATGAGTTTTGAAAAAGTTTTAAACCTGTGTACCTACCACACAATCAGGATTTAGAACATTTCCAGCCCTCCAAAAAATTCCCTAAGTCCTTGGTAGCTAACCTTTCTCATAGGATCCAGCCCTCTTCCACCCATCCCCCATCTCCTAGAAGGTGACGTAGTGCTTGGGGGTTGGTGGATGTGGCAAATGGAACATTGAAGGTAAAAGTGGATTAAAATTGATAGAATGGTTCAAGGGGCCATTCACAGCCATGAATTATGGTAGGACAGGAGGTGCTAGGATCCAGCTGACCTGGGCAGCAGAGAGGATTAAAACAGGACTTCTCAAACTCAGCACTATTGACATTTTGGACTGGGTAATCCTTTGTTTTGGGAACTACCCTGTACTAGTACAATGGTTAACAGAATTCCTGGACTCCACCCATCAGGTGCCAGTAGCATACCCTGGTTTTAAGAACTAAATATCTCTTCAGTTGTTGTCAAATGTCCCCTCCAATGCAAATCCTCTCTTCTCTCCTTGAGTAACACTGGGTTAAAGCACTACCTTCTGTCCAGAGACCCTAAAGGAGTGCAAGTCATTTCTTCTAGAAGATTCTTTCTTCCCCTTTCCTCTTCCTGCTATCCCCAGGAATTTCACTTTCATTTCTCAGCTAGCTCCTCCTCAGAAGGGAGGATTTTATTCACACAGAAGCCGCTCTTTCGGCCACGTCTGCCCCTGGCTTTTCTTCACCACTTCAACCCGGAGCTCTGTTGGTCTGAAGGTGTGTGAGGAGGTTTGTGGGGGAGGGGTATGGGTAGAAGATGGGAAGAAAATTCTAAAGGAAGTCAGGTGAATTTAGCTTATGGCTCTGTGGCTGCTCTTCTCTGAGGGGAGGAAAAGTCAATTGCTGGCTTCCTGCTGTGTGTGCAGAGGAGCTGCAGCCTGGAACCTGGGGAGAGACAGCCTTCAAAGGAATGTTAAAGAGACAGAAGGCCTTTTTTGTTTTCTGAAAGGATCTTATTTTTCACCACCTTCCTATTCTACAGTTTTGGTTTTCTATCTTGCAAGAACTGGAATCTTCTCTCTGATGTTTAAAGAGATGAACAGAAGATCTCCATTCAGCTTTTATTATGCCCTACCCTTTCTTTTCCAGAGCTAGGGCAGGGAAGATTTACACGTTGTCACATATAACAGATCTTTCTTTCACTATCAAAACTTTTCAGTTAGCTTATCACTCAGTAGATGGCTTCAAAAAATAGTAGTTTATTGTCTCACAATTCAAGGGTCCAGAAATGCAAAAATCAAGGTGGTGGCAGACGGTTCCTTCAAGGACTGTAAGGGAAGGTTTGTTCTGTTCTTTGCCTCTTCCCTAGCTTTTGGTGGCTTCTGGCAATCCTTGGCATTCCTTGGCTTATATCTATATTACTCCATATCTTTCTCTGTTGTCACAATGGTTTCTTTCTTGTATGTCTGTGTGTCTCTCTTCTTATGAGGACACAGGACATTGGATTTAGTGGCCCCTCCTAATCCAGTTTGAGCTCATTTTGACTTGATTACATCTACAAAGACCTGATTTCCAAATTAGGTCACATTCACAGGTGAACATATTTTTGTGTGAAATACAATTCAATTTACTAGACAAGTATTAGATGTTAATATCTGCTGAGATCTACCTTTTTTTCCCCTTTGTCTCAACTGAGTTCAGGTTATGAGAGTTAGTATTGATTCACCATGCCACTACTCCGTGATGTATCCTTCGACTGACCACAAGCAATAGTTTCAGGTTTGGTTTACCATTCCCACATAGGCAATTTAAACTTCACAGGAAAATACAGGACAAGAGACACAGCATGTTGGCATGGCTGCTTCATGTAAGCTTTTAGAGGATTTTTGCCATGGTGATATTGGAGGACTGTCATCCCTCTGGTAACAAGTCATTTTTAAGAGAACAAGACAAAAGGATTGTGTGTGGAATTGAAGCAGTTTAGGTAAATCCTACCCCAACAGATTACCTTGTAAGGGCCATGAATGTGGCTTCCACAGCCCTACAGTGAATATTTTGTTACAAGAGTCACAACCCTTTTGTGGAAGCTGAGATCTGTGCTTACTAAAAAATAATGAAATAAAATACTAGGGGAAGGCAATGCCATTGTCCTTTTTACAGGAAGAAAGGACTTAAGCCTAATGAAACCCTTTTTTCCACACAGCCTGTCTGACTCCCAATCTTGCTTCTTTTACCTCACCCTGTTTCTGTTCTCATCTGCTTCTATTTCCAACATTAACTTGTCCTACATCATCTTTTCATTGCCCCTGCTCTCTGTTAATTGGGAGGAGACCCTAACTTTAACATCATTTGAGAAGTGTCACATATCCAGGTCTCCACAGGTTCATGTAATGCCAAAGGCCTAATGCTTTGTGCATACCCACCACACACTTTAAAACTTGAGAAAACTTTTTATGCTGTGTCCTCTATCAACAGGGCATTCTAATATGTGATTCCTTTTATCTAAAATATTTTATTAAATTCTCATTCCATTTTCCCTTCTCAACACCTAGCTTTCAATTGAACTCTTGAATAGTCTTCTTTTTGGCAAATTATTTGATTTCCCAAAATCATATAGCTCTGTATAATAGTGTTTATTATATCTGCCATTTTATACTTTTATAAATAATTATTTAATTCACTTCTATCTTCTTTAGATGGCTATTAACTTTATTATGACTAACGCTACCTGTTTACACTCAACTTTGGATTTTACTCCATTTCCTGGATTTTAATCACTGAAGATAATCTGTCTTCAGTGAGAATTTCCTGAAAGAATAAATGAATAATTGTCATTCAATTAGTGGATGTGGATTTAACAAAGAACAGAACTTCCTCCCTCTAAAATGTAGCCTTACATTATATATTGAGATTTCTCTTCCACAACCAACAGCCATCTCATTGATATTTCTATTTCTAGGTTATCTGACATGGATATGAATCCATGATTTAAGTGTACCATTTCCTCCTCCCTACAAATACACATCTTCAGGCTCCTATCAACATCCTTGGCATATTTCTAGGCCAAGATGAAATTGCATCATCTACAAATACAAGACCTCCTTCAGTTCTTCCCAGCTTGTCTGGATTCCTTTTCATCTATGTACTCATAGCATTGGATATCAACCTGCTTCTTTCAGGTTCTACTGCTTGTCTTTGTTTAAATATGGGGTAGCATGAAGACCTTTGAAAGAGGACCTTGAGAATGTTATGTTTCTCTGTTTTTACCTGTTGAGTTTAGTGACCTTTGTAAGCCACTTGTTTCTGTTTATTCATCTGAAAAAGGGAACACTTCTTTCTCCAGGATTTTGGAGAAGGAAGAAAAGGTCTAACTGATTTCTAAATTGTAACTGGTTATGAAATTGTTGGTGATTAGGTTATTTTCATATTGTGGTCATTGCTATTTCTGTGGGTATCTCTAGGAAGTGAGTGGGGGCATGGGAGGATCCTATGTGGGTAGGTGTATTAGGAGGTAAACAATTCTTTACTAGAAACAATATCTAGAGTCCCAAGCACCGCTTCTGAGGAACTTTTAAGCAATGGAAAGAAAACGAAACACTGATCAGAATGAGATAATCATCTCTGAAGAGATGAGGCGGTTCTTCATATAATCATCAAATAGTATGTTTCTGTATCTTCTAGACAATAGGAATGCAACAGTGACAAAACAAAACTGCCTAATCTGTGTGAATTACGTTTTAGAAGGAGGTGGTAGATATTTAAAGATAGAGGTCATATATGGTGATAATAAGAAAGAGATGGCAAATGTACACCAAGTGATGGTTTTGTGGTTGTCCTATAGATAAGTTAATCAGATCAGGTCGTTCTGATGATAGAAAGGAGAGAGTTGAATGAAGTATAAGCAAAAGTCATACAAATATCAACAGGGGGGTCATTCCATGCTGAGCAGTGAGCAAGTGAAAAAGCCATGAGGCATTCATGGCTTAAGAAGGTCCCAGGATTCCATTTATGGTTAGTCTCCCTCTTCTTTTTTGTCCTTCAACATTGCAATCTTGGCTAGTCTTTTATGTGTGTGCAATTAGAATCCTTTTTATTTGTACAAGTTTTACACCATCCCCTTTCAATCTGTTCAGCCATCTAGGAATTTTTAAACAAGAAGAGAACGCCTCCGGAGTTAGGATATAAAGAAGCCAAAGAAGTGCAATGGCTTCAGAAATCCTACCTGACATAAAGAAGGAGGTGACCTGTCCCATCTGCCTGGAACTTTTGACAGAACCTTTGAGTCTAGTCTGTGGCCACAGCTTATGTCAAGCCTGCATCACTGTGAACAACAAGAAGGCAATGATTGGTCAAGAAGGGGAAAGCAACTGTCTTGTATGTGGTATCAGATACTCAGTTAGAAATCTACAGACAAATCAGCATCTGGCCAAGATAGTGGAACAACTCAGAAAGGTCAAGTTGAGCCCAAATGATGGGAAGATAAGCGATCTCTGTGATCGCCATGGAGAAAAATGCCTACTCTTCTGCAAGGAGGATAGAAAGATCATTTGCCGGTTTTGTGAGTGGTCTCAGGAGCACCGTGGTCACCACACGTTCCTCACGGAGGAAATAGTCAAGGAATGTCAGGTAGGGCCCTGGATGGAAGGAGATGGGACAGAAGATGGACTTGAGAAACATCAACTTTCCATCCTTCTCTACCCCTTTGGCACCACACTTCTGAGTTCTGTGTCTTTTCTGTGTATGTCTTTTACCCAGTGCTCCGCTTCCAATGCATGGAATACAATCCTGTGTATTCATTCTATCTACATAAAGAATGCATCTAGAGTACAGTCTCTTGACCAAGAGTGAGAGTGTTTTTTCCCTTTTTTTCATTGTGTGGTTGGTGAAGTCCCTCCCAAGGTTAGCACTCATTCCTCCTCTCAGCAAGACAATACAGAACATTGTGGATTGAATGAGAAAAGAGCATTGATAAGAGGAAAGGACTTTTCTTTCTGCAGGGTGGGTACTTTAAGGATAGAAAGAATTAGACTACTCTTGGTGAAAGGGTAGTGTTCCATCACCCAGGAATAAGAAATACATTCACCACCTCAGATTTTTCTCCATATCATAAATTCTATTCACCAGCCTCACAGTTTTTGTAAACTGGTCTTTCTAGGACCAACCTGATTTCTTTCTTGTTTGTCCTCTAGTCAGGTGCTGAGAAAGCTCATAGTTGACTCTGCTGTGATTCCTTTCTCACAGGAGAAGCTCCAGGCAATTCTCAAGAGGCTGAGGAAAGAGCATGAGGAAGCTGAGAAGTTGGAAGCTGACATCAGAGAAGAGAGAACTTCCTGGAAGGCAAGAGGAGATACTTTCTGAAGAATTTCTGAGACAGAAGTCTTGGCAGGACCCCTGGTCTTAATCCAAGGCAGCTTCTTCCTCTTTGTTCCCTGACACTGGATGAGTCCTGAAGTCATTTGTTTAGTTCTATCCCTTGTATTGTCTCTGTGGGGTCTGAAAAGTGAGCATATTACAAGTACACACAGATGTTTAGAACTGAGAACAAAGATGGACTGTATTGTGAGGAAGGCTAGAAAGTACTGTGTTCTATTGCTCTTTTCCAATGTAGATCTGACACCTCTGGTGAAAGACCCTAGACAAAGGACCAAGATGTCCCTCAAGGTTCAGATTGGGAGTATAATAATTAAGGAAGTCACATGAGTGTCCTGGAGAGCTGTCTATAAACTAAACCCTGGATTTTACATTTTTCTCAGAGTTGGCCTAGATAAGACAGTATTAGGTCACTGTTTTGGCAAGTGCTGAAGGGAAAAACAGCTTACCCCAAAATTCCTCTCTTGTGTCTACTCCCCTACTGGTTCAAACTCCCTGAAAAATATTTCTTTCCCTGTCTTCTAATCCCTCGCACAGTAGGGACTCAACCTGACAGACTTATTACCCCTTCTCTTGTCCATTCTTGCAGTATCAGGTGCAAACTGAGAGACAAAGGATACAAAAAGAATTTAAGCAGCTTAGAGGCATCCTGAACAGTGAGGAGCAAAGAGCACTGCAAAGATTGGAAGAAGAGGAGAAGACAACTCTGGATAACTTGGCAGATGCTGAGGATGAAATAGTTGAGCAGAGGCATTTGGTGAAGGAGCTCATTTCAGATATGGAGCGTCGAGGTCAATGGTCAGCAATGGAGCTGCTGCAGGTAAGAAGGATCATGCAATATAAAATTCTGGAAAAACATTCTATTACCCTTTCTTCTGTGTCCTGGGGCTCTTATCCCGGTGGTGATACTAAGGGGTTCCTTTGGCCTTGCATTGTCTATTCTTATCAATTCTATTCTTATCAATGAATATAGGCATTCTAGAGCCGTGTCCCATTCTGATTAATTTATAAAGTAAGGGAACATATTTAACCTTGTAGAGAAGATCCAAGGTATCCAGTTATATTCTACAGGCCCCTGTTATCTGTGATCCTGGGTTGGGTATTTGTCAAGCAAACAAATTAATTTTCAGGTTTAAGAAATGTTTTCTTCTGTGTTTAAAATGAATTAAAATATGCATATTTGTTATTGTAAATGTTTCTTGTTAATTTTTTCAAACATAGAGTGATAGAATATTGAACCATTTGGGGGGAGAGGTGGGCAAAAATATGGACAGGCAAAGATATAATTGAGGAGTGTGTGTGTGTGTGTGTGTGTGTGTGTGTGTGTATGTGTGTGTGCTGTGTATGCATGTGTTTATGTGTTGACCAGGAAGAAATACTGGTACAAGTCTACAGACTTGATGGAACAACTTGAATTAAAGTTAAAATGTAAGCAACATTTTTCTTCAAAGCATTTTTGCTTGACTTCTTGTCTATGGGCTTCCCTTTCTCTGCTGAATCACCAGACATTTATTGTTAAAATTTTGGTACCAAGTAGGAAGACAACTGATTTTTATTTGTCGAATTGTTTTCTTTGTTTCTGGTACTTGCATCTCAGCTTCTTTTTATTCCTGTTACTTCTTATCTTCTTGTCTTATTTCAGATTACTCTGGAACAGAAGTTTGTAAACATATTTTCTTAGTGTAATAGAATTACCTGGAGTGCTTTATAAAGACTTTGGATACTCAGGCCTGTTGTAATAAGACAGGATTCAAGCCTGAGTACTTTTACCAGGTCCTCCAAGTGATTGTAACACAAAATAAATTTGGGTAAAAACTGATAGGTCTTTTCAACAACTTCAGCTGGGACAACTGGATAGCTATATACAAAAGAATGAAGTTGAACCCGTACTTCATACCACATACAAAAATGAACACAAACAAGATCATAAAACTAAATGTAAAAGCAAAAAATATATAAAACACTCTTAGAATAAAATGTATATAACTTTGGATTGGGCAATAGTTTCATAGATATGATACCAAAAGCTAAAGTAACAAAAAAAGTAAATTAAAATTAATAAAAATTAAAAACTGTTGTGCCACAAAGAACACTATGAACAAAGTGTCTTCTACTCTACATTTCACAGAGTAGAAGGAAATATTTTCAAATCATATACTTGATAAGGTCTAGCCTCCAGTTTATCTATCTACCTACTTTTCTATATCTTACAACTCAAAAATAAAAAGACAAGTAACCCAGTTTAAAAATGGGTAAAGTACTTGAATACACAAGTTTTCCTAAGAAGATATATAAATGGCCAGTAAGCTCATAAAAAACTGCTTAACATCACTTGCCATCAGGGAAATAAAAAATCAAAGTCATAATGAAATACTTCCTACACATTAGGACGGTTATAATAGAAAAGATAAACAATACCATGCATCAAGGAAAATATGAGGAAATTGAAATCTTTATGAATTGCTGGTAAGGAAGTAAAATAGTGAAGCTACTTTGGAAAACTGCTTGGCAGTTTTCAAAACTTAAAGATAGAGTTCCTACATGGCCCAGCAATACCAATCATATGCATATATCTAGGAGAATTGAAAACATATACATGCATAAACTTATACAGTAAGTCCCCTACATACAAATGAGTTTCAACCTGAGAGCTCATTTGTAAGTACAATTTTTTTCATGAAGTTCAACAAAGTTAGCCTAGGTACCCAACTAACACAACCAGTTATATAGTACTATACTGTAATAGGTTTATAATACTTTTCACATAAATAGTACATTAAAAATACAAAAAATAAAGCAAAAAATAAAATAAAGGAAGAATTAAAGCAAAAAATAAAGCAAACAAAAAATTTTTTAATTCACGTGATTGGACATGCAAATGCAAGTTCACATCTTTGAAAGTTCACAACTTGAAGGTTCGTATGCAGGAGACTTACTGTATATGGAAGTCATAGCATATTGTTCATAATAGCTCAAAAATTAAAACAACTAAGCCTGCTTTACTAATGAATGGATAAATGAAATGTGTTATATACAAACAATGTAATATTATTTGGCTATAAAAGGAAGAACATGATAATACATGCTACAATATGTATGAACCTTAAAATATTATGATAATCATAAGAAGGCAGACACAAAATTTCTTTTTGTACAATTCCATTTATATGAAAGTTTATATACGTCAAATCCATACAGACAGAAATTAAATTAGTAGTTTCCAGGACTCTGGGGAAAGATAAATTAAAAGTGATTGCTAATGAGAACAGTTTCTTTTTTGGAGTGATGAAAATGTTCTGAAATTAAATACAATGCAATTAAATAAGGTAATTAAATTAAGTAAGGCTGAATTAAATAAGAGTGTTCTGAAAATAAGTAAGGGTTGTACAACATTGTAAGCATATCAAAACCTATTAAGTTGTGCACAATAAAAGGTGATTTTTATGGTATTTGAATTATATCTCAGTAAAAACAAAGGCAAAAAGGTTCTAGGCCCTTTTGTATACCTTCTCCATAAGTTCTTCACAGCCTTTGAATTGCCATCTTCACAAAAGACAAATATTGTGTTTATGACACTTGTCCAGGCATCTGTTCTATTCAAACTAGTTTGAGTTAGTATTTGGTTACTTGCAATAAAAAAAAAAAAATTAGTAGATCAAAAATTATAAATTTTGTGGAATTAGCATTTTACATCTAGATCTTAGTTTCAAAGAACAGCAGACAGACAACCAAGAAATTTATTATTATTATTTTTTAATCTGATTAGGGTCTTTAGCTATTCCCCTCCAACATGTTAAGATATAGGCAGTTTTATTTGTGATACTTCCTCGTCATATCTCCTGAGAGTTTCTATATCAGCTTTTCTTCTATCTAGATCCTTATTGTAATGATTGGGATAGATCATGTCATCATATATATATATATATATATATATATATATATATATATATATATATATATATAATTTGTTTGCAGAGGGGCTGTTGTTCTTGCAGAAGGACTATAGTTCAGCACTTACTGGGAAGAATGATCTAGACAGAGAAATTCTGAGCTTGAAAGTTGATGCAAAAATCAGATATGATTTTAGATTCTCTTCCTTTCAAAGGAGATACTTTTATTGTTAATGCTTTCTGAAGTAGTTTTATTGTGTTTGGTCATTTTTACTTTTGAAATTTTGTGATGGAGTGATGGATGATGAGATGGTAGGCAGTAAATGATGGACTGAAGATGGCACCAATTATTTTCATCTGCTAAATATCCATTCCCTGTTTTTCTGCTAACAATATCTGGAATTACTTTTTGAGAAAACTTTAGCATGGTCTGTTTCCATTTTTGTACTTGTTTGGTAGTAAGAAAATCAGAAAAATCCAGGATGGATGAGTTAGTCATATTTAAATTAACCTATTCAATGTCTACCTTTCCACAAATTACACAGTGATTATTTTAAGTTAGACATATGACCTGATCTTGATGCTTACAGGTTCCAGAATTGTATTGTCATTGTAGTGAAGGAAAATTATCCTTGCTTGTAGAAAGTAATATCAGTGATGATAATTCAAATCCAAAGATTCAAGTTGCTATTAACTGAAGTCTAAGAATAAAGTTAAAATTAGGAAAGAAAAGAGAATTAATAGGCAAAAAGAGGCCAGAACTGTGATAGGAAGTTGTTTCCAGAGCCATCTGTGACTAAAGTAGTATTTCTCTGGTCACAACTCTTCTATTTCCAGCTAAGGCAATTCTGATTTTTGGTTGTTTTTTATTGTTGTTGTTGTTTGTTTTTGGTTTTGTTTTTTGTCATGTACAACCAAACTATACTAATACAAAGAGCAAAATCATTTATTTGGTTGTACACCCAGCTGTGTCATGAAGGAGTAAGTCTGCATATATTGGTACATCTTAGTCAAAACGAATCCATAATAAAGATGACTGAGAAATGAGGATGGCTAACAGAAGTTAAAGAGGTGGATGGAATTAGCCTAATAAGATGTTTTAGTGTCTGGGACAGGGACTGAGTGAATAATGGTAATATTTTTTACAATTGAGCATAAAAGAGGAAACAATATGATTGGAGAATAATAGTTTGTATTTTAGATAGGATCTCAGTTGCTGACCACTATTCCTTCTTATTTGTGGAATGTATTATCCCAGAAACGTGATGAGAGACAAGAGAAGATGATTAGAAATGTAAAGTTTGAAATCAACAACATTTATGTGTAAGTTAAAATTAAGATTGTAAGAGGTCACCTACAGGCAGTGGATAGAGCAGTTTTCTATACATAAGACCATGTCATCTGCAAGTAGAGTAAGATTTATATTTTTATTTCCAGTATAGATGACATTTCTTTCTTTCTTTCTTTTTTGAGTGGGAGTCTCACTCTGTCGCCCAGACTGTTGTGCAGTGGCATGCTCACAGCTACCGCAGCCTTGACTTACTGGGCTCAGGAGATCCTTCTGCCTCAGCCTTTCAAATAGCTGGAACTACAGGCGTGCACTACCACACCCGGCTAACTTTATTATTTATTGTAGAGATGAGGTCTCACCAGGTTGCCCAGGCTGGTATCGAACGCCTGAGCTCTTGCCTTGGTCTCCCAAAGCGCTGGGATTACAGGCTTGAGCCACTGTGCCTGGCCAACTTTTATTTCTTTCATGTGACTAACTTTCTGTCTAGAACTTCCTGTGTCATGTTAAATAAAAGTAATGAGAGCGTACATTCTTGTCTTTTTCCTGATCTATGGACAAAAGCATTCAGTT
The DNA here is from genome assembly GCF_000164805.1 of Carlito syrichta. Lineage (NCBI taxonomy): Eukaryota > Metazoa > Chordata > Mammalia > Primates > Tarsiidae > Carlito > Carlito syrichta. The sequence continues at coordinate 90,377 of NW_007253094.1, forward strand.
TTTCACCATGAAGTAGATATTACTATTACCTGAGTTTTTCATAGATGTCCTTTATCTAGCTGAGGAATAGGCTTTCTTTTATTCCTAGTTTGTTACTATTTCTCTTTTGCTTTGATTATAAAAATACGTTGAAATTTGTCAATTTTTTTCATGTCTTTTAAGATCAACATGTGGTTTTTATTCTTTATTCTTTTGATATGGTATATTAAATTGATTGATTTTCTTATGTTGAACCAACCTTGTATTTCTGGGATAAATGTTACTTGACCTTGATGTATATATTTAAATATTTTGCAGGATTTTATTTTCTAGTATTTTGTTGAATAATTTTATGTTATATTTATAAAGAATATCGGTCTATAGTTTTCTTTTCTTGTGAAGTCTCTGGTTTTATTATCAGGGTAGGATGAGCCCCATGTGATGAATTAGGAAATGTTCCTTCTACTTTTTAAAAAAAAATAATTTGTGAAGTATTGATTTTTTTAAAAATTAGCAGAATTTGCCAGTGAAGCCTACTGGGTCTTGCTTTTTCTTTACAGGAAATCTTGTATTTCCAATTCAATCTCTTTACATGTTTTAGGTTCATTCATATTTTCTATGTGTTCTTTAATTAGTATTGGTAGTTTCTGTATTTCTAGGGATTTGTCTATTTGATCTAGTTTATCTAGTTTGTTGGTATACAACTGTTCATAGTTTTTATGATTCTTTTAATTTTGGTAAGATTGGTGGTAATGTTCCATTTTTTTAATTCCTGATTTGTTATTGACGTATCTAGCTAAAAGCTTATCAATTTTGTTGATATTTTCAGATAACTCACATTTTATTTCTGTGATTTTTTTCTATTGTTTTTCTATTCCTTCTGTCTTCAGTATTGCTCCAATATTTACATACTTTGACTGATGTTTTTTCTCTTCTTCTTAGGACATGAGTGGAATCATGAAATGGTGCGTATGAGTGGCCAGGAGTAGCGCTTTTATGCTATGGAGAAGGGTTGGTAGCTATTAGAGTTATTTGGCTGTTGATCAGAATAAAAATCTCCTAGAGTAAGAAAATTTGGATGTAGTATTATCTTAAAATGCAGGTCACAGATGAGGATTTGAGTGTTTTATATCTATTCAGAAAAGACCAAATTGGTTGAAGGTCAGAGTTAGAGCCAGAAAGGATATTAGGGATGAGCGCTTTTACTATCAACTTTTGTGACTTCACTTATGTAATTCACCCTCTGTCCCTGCATCCCATTCTGGATTTTTTGTTTAGGTGCTTGTCATATTATATAAAAGACCTTGTCAAGTCCTAAAATAGGGCATGGGGACAACTCCTTTATAGTTACTTTGCTCACAGAAGAATAGAAGAGATTAAGTCATTCTACAAAGTTCTCTTTAGATTTCTTTTTTTTTTTTTTGAGTTGGAGTCTCACTCTGTCGCCCAGACTAGAGTGCAGTGGCCGCTCCCAGCCACTGCAGCCTCCACCTTCTGGGCTCCGGCAATCATTCCGCCTCAGCCTTCCCAGTAGCTGGAATTACAGGCATGCGTAACCACACCCAGCTGATTTTTTTTTTTATTTGTTGTAGAGATGAGGTCTTGCCAAGTTTCCCAGGTGGGTCTCGAACCCGCGGGCTCAGGCAATCCACTCGCCTCAGCCTCCCAAGGCGCAGGATTACAGGCTGGGCCACCGAGCCCGGCTCTCTGTAGATTTCTAAAAGCAGACCTGAGTCCTGTAGACTGTGGCTTTGACCCTGGTGTCAATAATTAATTCCTTCTCATTCATACTTTAGAAGATCATATGGAAAAGTGGAGTCCTTGTGTCTAAAGTTGTCAACCCACCTGGAAACATCATGATGTGGAAGAAAAGAAAGGCAGTGGTGTTGGAGGGATGGACCCAAGATGAGAGGTGTGGGCATCAAAATTTTTTGTCATTCCTCAGGAGTGAAATCTGGACACTAAAAAAGCCAAAAACTGTTTCTAAGAAGCTGAAGACTATATTCCGAGCTCCAGATCTGAGTAGGATGCTGCAAATGTTTAGAGGTAAGAAAGGACAGAGAAAGTTCTTGTGGTGTCAGGGAGCAAACTAGGTAGCTGATATAGTTTAAAAGTGTGGCTAGAAAAGAGAAAGGAGGTCAGAGAAGAAGGGATATTCTATGATGGAGAGAATAAAATAGCTAGATAGCATCTGCTTATTCACTGGTCACAACTTCACAGTACTCCCCTCCCCTGCAACTACACTAAAGAAGAGTAGGATGTCAGTGCTTATTCCTTTATGTCTAACCAACCATTGAATCTTTTATCATTTCAGAGCTAACAGATGCCCGATGCTACTGGGGTAAGAATAAGTTACAAGGGCTTTACATTACTGTATTCTGATCACCTTTCAAGTGTTTGTGGTTTCACTGAGATCTTATAATCCTAGCCTCACATGTTCTCTATACCTCCTAACACATATGTATAGCGTGTTTCTTCCCCTCACCCAATTAATCAATACAATTTTTCCCCAGTCACTTCCCAAGTACACAGTGTCTGTCATATGCATGTATGTGTTGTGTATACACACAATTTTCTTCTTTTTTTGCAGTGGACGTCACACTGAATTCAGTCAACCTAAGTATAAATCTTGCCCTTTCAGAAGATCAGAGACAAGTTATATCTGTACCAATTTGGCCTGTTAAGTATTATAATTATGGTATCTTGGGATCCCAATATTTCTCTTCAGGGAAACATTACTGGGAAATAGATGTGTCCAACAAGACTGCCTGGATTCTGGGGGTATACTGTAGAACACGTTCCCATAATATAAAGTTTGGTTTCGGAAGAGGTACAAATCATCAAAATGTTTACTTCAAATACAGACCTCTATTTGGCTACTGGGTTATAGGGCTACAGAATAAACTTAAGTACAGTGCCTTTGAGGACTCTTCCTCCATTGTTCCTAAGATTTTGACTCTCTCCATGGCTGTGCTTCCTCATCGTGTTGGGGTTTTCCTAGACCATGAAGCAGGCAGTGTCTCATTTTTCAATGTCACAAACAATGGGTCACTCATCTACAAGTTCTCTAAATGTTGCTTTTCTCAGCCTACTTATCCGTATTTCAATCCTTGGAACTGTCCAGTCCCTATGATTCTATGCCCTCCAAGCTCCTGAATTTCCTAATTCCTTCACCTACTTCTTGTAGTACCCCTAGTCTTAAGGGTCATCTCCCGTATCTGAGTTCATTCCCACCATTCTGACCATTTCTTCCTTATAGTCTCTCTTCCTTACTTTAGAACTTCTACTCACTTTTAGGATATACTGTGTATTTGGCTCAAGTTTCCAGAGATGGTTATTTACTCATTTACTTTTTTATGTTTTCAAAGAAAGATATCTATAAAAAACCCCAAACAAAACAAACAACAACAACAACAAAAAACCAGAGGGCTGGGTGCTGTGGCTTGAATCTGTAATCTCAGCACTTTGGGAGGCTGAGATGAGCCGATTGCCTGAGCCCATGGGTTCGAGAACAGCCTGGGCAACTTAGCTCTACAATAAATCAAAAAATTAGCCACGTGTGGTATCGCACGCCTATAGTTCTGGCTAATTGGAAGGCTGAGGTGAAAGAATCACCTGAACCCAGCAGGTGGATGCTGGGGTGGCCATGAGCATGCTACCATACTACAGCCTGGGTGACAGAGTAAGACTCCAACTCAAAACACAAAACAAAAACAGGGAAGCATTGGTATAACATCCTTGCCCTCCCATTTCTCCATAGTTTTCTTTATCACTGATCTAAAGAGACTTGGAGAACCCTGTAAGCCTGTTTACCACCATCTATGTTATCTGGGACAGTACATAGGAATCACCCTTGTAACCACCACCACCATCAGCTAAGGAGTCTTTTGAATGTTTGTTAGTTTGTTGCCCAGAATACCTCAGAATAATCAAGGAGCTGAGAAGAGGAAAAAATAAGCAATATATATATCCATGGTGTCCAGAGTGTTTGAGTTCAAACTGTTTTCTTTATAATTTGTGTAATTATGAATACATTCTCAGTTTCTTTTTTCTAAAATGCAAACTGAGATTTAAAACTGCACTTAACTCTTAAGGTCATTGTGTAAAACGAAATGTCACTAAGTGTAAAGCATCTTTCAGTGTCTTGTACATAATAATAAATATTTGCTCTCATGATTATGGAAAAGTGTAAGCTGTGTTAATATTCTGTGCAACAGTTCTGTGCCCTTCAGAAAAATAGTTGCTGATTTTATTGACATTTCATTTTTTAAGTTCCCAGACTCTGCTGTCTAGATCACACCAGTTCTAGTTTTATTTGATAGAAACTTTTATACTCAGAGTGGGACTGTTTTTTCATATTTTATTTTGTGTATTTAAGATATACAACATGATGTTTATATACAAAAAAATACATACACACACATAATGAAGTGATTACTGCAGTCAAATAAATTCACATATCCTTCATATTTTATAGTTACCTTTTGTGTTCATGGCAAGCATATCTAATATCTACTTTTTTGGCAAAATCCCAGTATACAATACAATATTATTGACTATAGTCCTCATACTGTATACTAGATCCCTAGACTCATCCACCTGAGAAAATTGCATTTTTGTGCACTTTGACTTATGCTTCCCCATTCCAACCTCCTCCCCCCAACTCCACCACATATACCCCTGGTAACCAGCTTTCTACTCTATTCTGTATATTCAAATATTATCATTTTTGAAGATTCCACATGTAAGTGAGATAGATCATGCAGTATTTTTGCTTTTCTCTCTGGCTTATTTCATTTAACAAAATGTTCTCTAAGTTCATTCATGGTTTCACAAATGCGTGATCTCCTATTTTAAGGTTGAATAATACTATATTGTGTGTGTGTATACACACACACACACACACACATATATATATAAATGCCACAACTTCTTTTTCCATTCATCTGTTGACTACCACTTCTGTTGTTTCTATATCTTAGCTGTTGTGAATTATATTTTATATCTTGGTTGTTGTGAATCCTATGTGCAGTGAACATGGGAGTCCAAATATCTTTACAAGGTGATAATTTTATTTCCTTTGGGTATATACCCAGAAGAGGGATTGTTGAGTCATATGGTAGTTCTATTTTCAATTTCTTTAGAAACGTCCATATTGTTTTCCACAAAGTCTGCACAAATTTACATTTCTACCAACAGTGTACAAGAGTTCCTTTTTTTCTATATCCTCATCAATACATTTTATCTTTTGTCATTTAAAAAATACCATTCTAACAGGTTTAAGGTGACACCTCATTGTGGTTTTAATTTGCATTTTCCTGATGATTACTGATGTTGAGCACTTTTCATGTACCTGTGGGTCACTTTTATATCTTCTTTGGAGAAATGTCTATTAGAATCATTTGTTCATTTTTCATTTATTTGCTTTTTTCTTGTTGTGTGTGCTTCTCATATATTTTTAGATATAAACCTCTTATCTGATATGTGATTTGCAAATATTTTCTCACACTCTGTAGACTGTCTTTAGTCTGTTTATTATTTCCTTTGCTATACAGAAGCGTTTTAGTTTGATGTAGCCTCACTTATTTTTGTTTTTGCTGTTTGTGCTTTTGGGGTCATATCCAAAAACTTCATTGCCAAGACCAGTGTCAAAGAGCTCTTTTGTTATTATTATTATTATTATTATTATTATTATTATTTAATTTCAACAGCTTCAGGGATGTAAATGGTTTTTGGTTACATGGATGCTTTGCATAGTAGTGAAGAAATCTGAGTCTTAAGTGTACCTGTTACCTCCACTAGCATACATTGTTCCCAATAGGTGATTTTTTTCATCTCTGCTCACTCTCCTTCTTCTGAGTTTCCAACCTTCATTATGTTTCTTTTAGAAATTTTATTGTTTTAGGACTTTGTTTAGGTCATTAATACATTTTGACTATTTTGGGGACCCTTTATGGGAATGGATTAGAAAATAGCAAAAATATGATTCTCTATAACCTGTTCTATAAATGTAGCCATGCCTAGGAAAAGCTGTTGTTATAAGGGTTACCCTTTTGATGTTTAGAACTCTTTCTTTTGGTAAAACACTTGAATATGCCACTGTATTTATCATCTTATACTGTGTGTGTGTGTGTGTGTGTGTGTGTGTGTGTGTGTGTGTGTGTGTATGTGTGTATTTTTTTTTCTTTTTTAAAAAGCTAATTTCAAACTCAGGATGAGCAACAGAGGTAGCCAGGATAACAAAGTTATAAACTTTTTTAAAAGAGACGTATGCATTAGGTCAGATGCTGAGCATGGTGGCTCACACCTATAATCCCAGCACTTTGGATGACCAAGGCAGAAAGATTGCTTGAGGTCAGGAATTAAGACCAGCTGGGCAACATAGCCAGATCCCATATCTACAAAAATAACAAATTAACCCGGTGTAGTAGTGTATGCCTATAGTCCTAGCTACTTAGGAAGCTGAAGTGGGAAGATTGCTTGACTCCAAGAGTTTGAGGCTGCAGGACCTGTGACCATGCCACTGAACCGCAGCCTGGGTGACAGAGTGAGACCTTATTTGTAAAAACAAAGGCAGAGTATTACACAGATCTCATATCAATTTACAGGTCTGTAGATACAGAGGGGAATAGCCTTTCCTAGTAGAATGAAAAAGAAAGTGCTTGGCCTGGGAATGGCATATAAATATACACTAAAAGAGACACAGAGCACCTGCAGGCATATATACATATATATACATATACACATAAATACATATGCACATATATAAAAATAGTTATATAAGTATGTTGTACATAGAGTATCTTCATCCCAGTTAATCATTATTATATAAGGAAGTTTTTTTTATGATGTAGTGAATAGAATATATAAATGTATAAGATATTCCCCAACATCTCACAGAAAATGAGTAGATGAGGTAAGATTAGAAGTCTATGTTTCTCCGGGACAGATGTCCTCCCTGTGGTATATCCCCAGACAGCCAGAGTCCTTAGGATGTGAGGTAGAAGGGAGAAGCTAAAAGATGCTGGTCTGCAGAAGAAGTTACTGTGAATAGAATGGTCTTTATTTCCTTTTTAGATGTTTATTATTTTTCTGTAGTAATGAGACTTATTTTTGTAGACTGATTTCATATGCTATGATTTTATTGATTTTTTTATTAACTCTAACAGATTTTTGTATATTCTATGTATATAGGCATGTCACCTGCAAACATGGACAGTGTAACATCTTCCTTTCCAATTTTTATTATATTTATTTCTTTTTCTTGTTCAATTTCTTTGGCCATAAGTTCTACTACTATGTTTAATAGAAGTGGTGAGAGTAGACATCTTTACATTATACCAGATCTTAGGGGGGAAATGTTCAAGGTGCTTTTCTTTCCCATTTATTGTGGTGTTAGAAGTATCTGTTGTACTGTTGGCTTTTTCATTTCTTACTTTATATTTTGAGTCTTCTCCATTTTTTTTCTTAGTATAGCTAAAAGTTTGTGTCTATCATTTTGAAAAACCAACTCTTAGTTTTGTTGATTTTTTTCTGTTTTTTTCCTACTCTCCATTTTGTATATTTCTGCTTTATTTTTTCTGATTTTCTTTCTTGTACTAACTTTGCGTTTAATTGGTTCTTCTTTTTCTAGTTTCTTGAGAGATGTTTTAGTTTGTTGTCTTGTTGCTATACCAGAATACCACACACTGGGCAATTTACAAACAAATAGACATTTGTTTCTTGCAACTATGGAGGCTGGGAAGTCCAATATCAAGATCTCACAGATTTGTTGTCTGACAAGGACTCCATCATTGCTTCCAAGATGACACTTTGAATGCTATATCCTTGAGAGGGGGGGAAAAACTGTTTCTCACATGGTAGAAGAGCTGAAGAGAGTGAACCCATTCCCAGAAGTCTTTTTAATAGTGGCATTTATTCATTCATGAAGGCAGAGATGTCATGACCTGAACACCCCCTATTGGGCCCCACCTCCCAAAACCATAAAGTCTCATTTAGATCAGATGTGAATGAAACTCAAGGCACAATTCATCCTGAGACAAATTTTCCTTCAACTGTGAGCCTGGGAAATCAAAAAAGTTATGTGCTTCCAAAACACAATGGTTAGAAAAGCAGAGAATAGACATGCCTTTTCCAAAAGGAAGACATAAGCAAGATAAAAGGGGTAACCGTTCCCACGTAAGTCCAAAACTCAACAGGGAAAACAGCATTTAATCTTCAGACTAGAGAATAATTTTCTTTGAACATGTCCCATATCACACACACTGGTTTTGACCCCCCGAGGCCTTGAGAAGCCCTGTTCTCATGGCTTTCCTAGGCACAACCCCAGCTTCAGCTATCACACATTGACATTGCATGCCTGTGACTTTCCTAGGCTGGTACTACATGCTGTTAGCAGCCATCACCCCACAATTCCTCTGAGTACTTGCTCTAGGGTAAGCTGTCTGCGATGACCCTGCTCCCATAACAGGTGTCTTCTTGGTCTCTGCAGCTGTCCTAGACATTCTTTGAAATGTATGTAGAGGTAGCCATGCCACAGGTCTTTCACCTGGCATGCCTGCAAAATTAATTCCTATGTGAATGCCATCAAGGCTCATAGCTTACACCTTCTGGAGTGGAGTGGCTGCCCAACTCACATTTGGGCTACCTTGGGTCACAGCTGGGCAAATGAGGAGCACTGCGCCAGAATGTGGGAAGCAGAGACTTGAGACAGCTTTGGGCAGTCAGCCTTGAGGTCTCACAGGGATCCTGGATCACTCTCTTTAAACCTTTCTGACCTCGAGGCACTGCATCTCAGGGCCTATAATGGGCATTGCAGTCTTGAAAATTTCTTAAATACCTTTGTGGTCATTCTCACATTTTCTTGAAGAACACTTGGCTTCTACCTATCAATAACTCTTTTATCAAATGGTCGCTTGGCCACACCCTTGGCTATCTCTCTCTTCTTTTGCTCACCTTTTGCATAGAATAACTTTTCCTATTCCTTTACTTTGATCCTATTTGTCTTTAAATCTAATATGAGTCTCTTGTAGAAAACATATTGCTAGATATTATTTTATATTCAACCTCTTTATGCCCTTTGATGCTCTACACATTTAAAATACTTATAGGTGAAGACTTACTATTGGCATTTTCCTCATTTTCTGCCTGTTTTGTAGCAATTTTATCTCTCTCTTGCTCTCTTCCTATGTTGATAATTTTTGGTAGTACTTGTCTGATTTTTATTTCTTTTTTGTGTATCGATTATATGTTTTTCTTTGTAGTTAACTTGAGTCTTGCTAGAATGCATTGTAGTTATGATTATCTTTTCTACATTGATAGCATTTTAACTTTAATCACATACAAAAACGCTCTCTTGCTTCTCCTTGCAAAACATACATTTAGTGTTCTTTTAGCCGGAGTTTGCTTCTTTTTTACATGTGTAACCACTAACAAATTTTAATCTGTTAATATGAGGGCAAAAGTCATTAATACATCACCATTGCAGGGTTGTATTAGTCTGTAATTGTCTATATATTTAGCTTTACCAGAAAGATTCTTGCATACATTTACTTTTGTATTTATGTTTAGTGTGTCTTCATTTCAATTTGAATAACTCCCTTAAGCATATATTTTAAGGCATTTCGAGTGGATAAACTCCCTCTTTTTTAATTGAGGGAGGTATAGCAAATAATATATTTCACTTCATTAAAAAATTTTTTTTCAGGCCTATTATTCTTAGTTGGCAGTTCTTTTTTCTTTCAGTATTTTAAATATATCTTCTCACTCTCATCTGGCCTGCAAGGTTTCTAGTGAGAAATCCATTGATAACTTTATGAATATTCCCGAATATGCAAAATATGCAATGAGTTATTTTATCCTGCGTTCACAATTTTCTCTTTGTTTTTGATTTTTGACAATTTGATTATACATAGTGTGTCTATGTATAGTCTTCTTTGAATTAATCCTGTTTGGATTTTTTTAATATTCATGCATATGCATGTTCATTTTTCTCCCACGATTTGGAAAGTTTTCAGGCATTATCTCTTAAAATAAGCTTTTGTCCTTTTCTCTCTCTTTTTTTTCCTTCTTGTAATCTTGTGGTCTCTTGTAGATAGTGAGCTTCTTTAAAACAAGGCTTTTTGGCTGGGCGTGGTGGCTCACACCTGTAATCCAGCAGTTTGGGAGGCTGAGGCGAGAGGATTGCCTAAGCTCAGGGGTTCAAGACCAACCTGAGCAGCTTAGTGAGACCTTGTCTCTACAATAAATAACAAATTAGCCAGACAGGATGGCAAATGCCTGCAGTTCTAGCTACTTGGGTGGTTGAGGTGGAAGGCTCGCTTGAACTCAGCAGATCGAGGCTGCAGTGGCCATGAGCATGCCACTGCACTCCAGCCTGGGCAACAGGTGAGACTCCAACTCAAAAAAAAAAAAAAATAGCCAGACTCAGTGGCTCAGCCTGTAATGCCGCGCTTTGGGAGGCTGAGGTGAGTGGATTGCCTGAGCCCACGGGTTCGAGACCTGCCTGGGCAACTTGGCAAGACCTCATCTCTACAATAAATAAAAAAAATTAGCCGGGTGTGGTAGCGCGCGCCTGTAGTTCCAGCTACTTGGAAGGCTGAGGCGGAAGGATCGCCGGAGCCCAACAGGTCGAGGCTGCAGTGGCCTGGAGCAGCCAGTGCACTCCAGTCTGGGCGACAGAGTGAGACTCCAACTCAAAAAAAAAAAAAAACAAAGAGAGAGAGAGAGAAAGAAACAAGAGTTTTTAAATTATGTGTCAAGCAATTTGTAAATCTCTATATCTTTAAGGTCAGCAGTGGATGATTATTGTGTTTTTTAGTGATGTCACATTTCCTTGATTTTATTGTGTTCCTTGTAACTTTGCGTTGATTTTTGTGTATTTGAAGGAAAGGTCTCTTCTTTCAGATTTTATGAATTTGATTTGATAGAAAAGACTTTCACCTATTGGTGGATACAGGGTCACCAGCTGCGTGGGGTGCAACAGCTTCAGTTCTGGGGAATGTGTAGCTACATGACCTCTGGGCAGCTCCATAAGCTGCAGCAATCATGTAAGAGATTGTGGGGGCCCTAAGCAACTAGGGCTATTATGTTCACAGTAGTGAAGAGAGTTTGGGGAGGTCTTCAGTGGTGAAGGCTCTTGGAGCCTTCTCCTTTTCTTTTCTCCATAAAGGCAAGTCATGACCAAGAGTATTCCTACTGGCACTGAGGTCTGGTGCTTAGGCTTGTGTGCACTGGTGATGGTGCCTGGAACCAGGGCACAGGAATAGATATGGCAGTAGCATTGGCGATACCAGGGTCTATGGCATGTGTGTATGTGCAATGGCAGCTCTAGTGTCTAAGGTGTGAGTGTGCACAGAGCAGCAGCAGTCCTTTGGTAATATAACATGTGTTATGGTGCCAGGTATGTGTGATGGGTGTTTTGTCCAGGGAGAAGCAGCAGTGGTATTTTCTCCAAAGGCTGTGGTGGCATGAACTCTGGGCAGTTCTGTCACCTGGGGTCAGTATAGTAAAGAGGTGTTGGAACTGTGGAAATCCCTGGTGGCAAATGCTGCAGGTGTCCATTCAGTTGTGTGGCTGCTGGGATTCTGAGTGGAGAAGGCTTCTAAGGTCTTCCTGCTCTTCTTGCTTACCATGGGGGAAATCTATGCCTGGAGAATTCCTCTTGGCACTAAGTTGTCCTGTGTAAAATACTTCCCAGACTTTCCTGTCTGACCATTCTCAGCTTTTGCTTGGTTTTTGCTCCATTGAGTGGCTGCAGCTTCTTTATTCCAGATCTCTCTCAGAACTACTTTCATTGGTAGGTAATTGTTAAATAATTTTTTGGGAGGGGGCATTAAGAGAGTGGGAACTCCTAATCTATCATCTTGCTGATGTCACTCCTCAATCTATTTGTTGTTGTTGTTTTAATAGTCACTCTTTCCAGTGAGAGGAGCAGCTATCACAGTTATCAGAAATGAATCAAATATTTCTTTCTTCAGTAAGACAGGAGGAAAAGTTCTGCTGCAGTGTATTCATGCAGCGTGTTGTGTTATCCCTGTTTTGACATTTTCATTTCCAACCATTTTTAAACATACTTTATGAACTTGGGGGAAAAATGGGCTACTCAACCAAAGAATGAGTGCCCCAATGTCCATTTTTTCAGAAATTTTGCAGTTCTTCATTTCTTGGTGACTTTTTGAGATCTGCACTCATTGGCGTGGGATTCTAATGACAATCCTTTTATCCCAAGGATGATAGTGGAAAATCTATGGATGCCGGATCCTACTTGCTTCTTGTTGTGTTTTTATCTAAGTATTCATCATCCCTCCACCATGTCTGTCAAGTAATGTAAACTGTCCTTGACCAAGTGATTCATCTAGTATCTCATGGATGGAAAGTGCTGCATCTGGGTTATTTTTGTATTGTTTTCTATTTACTGACATTTTCTTGAGATAGGGTATGTTGTATTTTTATTAGTAATAGTAGCAATATGTTGAATACTTGTAGATTTTTCCTGAGAAATGTGATTTAGACTGTAGAAACTCTGGATTCTGTATTTCTCTAAAGTTCTTTCCCCCTCAGGCATTTAACTTGATTGAATTCAAGCTCTAAAGTTTTTTCTGTTGTATGCAGCAGCTGAAATCTCTGTGTAATTCCTGTAGCCTATTCTGAGTTGCTTGACATTCATCTCAAACATATGTAGTTTAGACATTTGGTCAGAGTTTATATATACAATCTGGTGTTTACTCTACTGGATCTCTTTTTTACAGGTATTCTGCCATCATTTTCCAGTTTCCGTGAAAGCCTTATTTTCCTGGTTTTCAAACAAATAAATTTTTATATCGTTAACTACTCTTTTTTTTTTTTGAGTTAGAGTCTCACTCTGTCACCCAGACTGGAGTGCAGTGACCGCTCCCGGCCACCGCAGCCTCAACCTGCTGGGCTCTGGCGATCCTTCTGCCTCAGCCTTCCAAGTAGCTGGAACTACAGGTGCGCGCTACCACATCCAGCTGATTTTTTTTTTATTGTAGAGATGAGGTCTCGCTGCCCAGGCGGGTCTCGAACCCGTGGGCTCAGGCAATCCACTCACCTCAGCCTCCCAAAGGCGCGGGATTGCAGGTTAAGCCACAGAGCCTGGCTTCGTTAACTACTCTTAACTGTTCTACTCACTACCACCTGAGGTCTGCCTTCAAGTGAAAAGGCACAAAAGCAGGAAACTCCCACAATTCTGTCATATTTTTCCAAGTATTTATGAATCTGAACATTCTGACTCTGTCTTCAGGTTTCTTTCTTTGTTTGACTTTTTACATTTATTTTTACATTTTCCAGTGTTGATCTATGGGTGAGAGGAACTGTTTCATTAGAATTTATACCTTCACTAGTGGAAGTAAAACATCAGTTTTTCTCACTCTAGGTAATTCTAACTATAAGTTAAATTGCTGGGTTTTAGAATTTCTTGTTATAGCAAACTGCTAAATATTTTTCTACATGGTTGTAATATTTTACATCCCCATGTAATTTAGAAAGAAAATGATGGTGGTATGGAGTATGGTGGTTAATAAAATGATATTAAGAGTAGATGTATTTTTAGGCACATTATATGACTAATTTATATAACTTATTAACATCAAAGGGGATTAAAGAGCTGAGAGAGTATTTGTTATTGTGTAACAAGCACAGAATTGGGTAGAAGTATTGACTGCAATGTCAAAAACATGAGTTTTCTGATCAAAAGACCTCTTCTCTAATACTTCTTCCATTCCACCTATCCAGTAGAGGTCATGAAGTTTTTTTTACTTTTCTCTCCCTTTGAAACTTAGAACTGATCCCACATCCTGGATCTTAGTGAACCAAACATGGTTTTCTCCAGATCCTGTATGTGAGGTGTTTGCCTGAGGCATAAGTGCTTTTGGAATGTGAAAAAAGGCATTTGTCTGGGGATAAGCAGTGTCAAAACTGGTTCTTCAGGAGGATATTTTCTTTCCAACCCCCAATAATTCTCTCATTATTATTATTGTTGTTGTTGTTATCTGACCATTGGTTCTTAAGGGTAGCTCCCATTCTTCACTCAATTTTCTGTAGAGAACTTTTCAAATATCTCCTGCTTTTCTAAACACCAGCTTTCTCTGTGCTTCCTCCCCAAGTTGTAATTGGGAGTTGATTCTATCCATATCATGTGCATAATACATTTTTAAAGGTAGGAAAGCAGATAAAAAGTTTATCAATAAAATTGAATTGCTCATAAACATGAAAAAGAAATTTGAGACCAGGCATTTATGCAGTCAATAAAAGTGAAGATTTTTTTTCTATTTAGACACATTTATTTTAAAATTTTCTAAAAATTAGAACTTGTGATTTCTAAATCAAATTATTCTCTTTTAAAACAAATTGAGAATAATAATTTTGAAAGTAAAGTATAACTTTTTCTTTTTTAGAGATGAGGTCTGAGGTCTCTCTCTGTAACCTGGGTGATGTGCAGTGGTGCAATCATAGCTCACTGCAGCCTTGAGCTCCTGGGCTCAAACCATCTTCCTGCCTCAATCTCCCAGCACATGTCACCATGCCTGGCCTGTTTTATTTTATTTTAATAGACAGAGTCTGGCTATGTTGTTGAGGCTGGTCTTGAATTCTAGGACTCAAGTGACCCTTCTTCTTGCCTCCCAAAGTACTGAGATTCCAGGTATGAACCACCACGCCAGGTAATAATTTTTGTCACAGTGAGAGGGAAACAAAAAAGAGGGAAACCCCACTGGATTACTGCTTATGTGCTAAAAGTGGGAGAAGTTATTAAAAATATTCTATTTAATTTTTACAATACTACATCAGGTACATTTCATTGTTATTGCTATTTTTCTACAAATAATAAACTGACTCCTATAGAATCTACTTTACTTGATAAGTTTATATATGATCAGGGGACTTTGACAAGATGGCAGTGGAATAGGTCAGAGTATGAGTCTCCACAAAAATGTATGTCCATAAAGACTCTCTGCATGAGTTGGTATGTGTCAGGTTGAGTGAAAGTCCATCTGAGGGTAGACTTGTGTTCATGTACCCAGGGATCTCCTCCAAAGTGACTGCAACCCACCACTGCCCCGAGATTAGAGCCCACAGCGTGCAGGATTGTCTGCTGTTCTTGGGGCTCTCTTGAGAGGAGGCAGCAGAGAACAGCTGCTCCAAACCAACTGGCCCATGTCACCACCTGTGGTAGCAGACTGGACATGAGCAGCAGGAACCATGGAGAAGGCAGGTCATGGAAATCCAGAACGGAGCCCTGCCACCGGTGACTAAGATGCTGACTGATGCCATCTATCTGTTCTGGGACTGGACAGAGACCTGCATTGCCCCACCCAGCCTCCAACCTGGGATGCAAAAAGTTATCCCCTTCTCAGACTCAGAGACAGACAGCCCACCTCCATGCTGGAACAGGTACAGACATGTTACATCTGAGTGGGAGATTTGTCAGCAGTTGCAGCAAGTCAGGTGAATCCAGATCTGATCCATCCTCCTCCCACAGTAGACTGTGGGGTATCTGATCCACACTGAGAACAACTCTATCAACCTTTACTGAAGGCGGAGGGGAGGGCCTGGAGACCAGAGCCACTTCTTAAGACCATGGCAGCAGCCAAAAGGAACCTGGAGTAACAGAAACAGGCACAGAGCAATTTTTTTTTCTCATTTTATTTTTTAGTTTCTGTTTTTTTCTCCTGTCTGCTTTTGTTTATGTTTTCATACTTGCTTTGTTTCTGTTATTTTAATGTTTCTTTTTTTTTTTTAGACTTACTATTGGTGAATGGGTATTTTTGAGGGAGAGTACATCAACGGGGGTGGGGGGGTTGTTTCCTTGTATGATTGTCTGTATGTTTTTGCTTGTTTCTCTGCTTGTTAGTTGGTATACCTGTTTGTTTTCTCTTGCATTCTCTCTCTCCACCTTCCTATCATCATCCTCTTTCCTTTTTCCATACTTTTTCTTATTCTTACCTCATTTTGCTTACAGGGGAGAAACATATAACCTCACTGCATGGGCAGATTGCACGGCAATGGGAAGAGGGTTCCAGGGGGCCCACACACCTGTCAGTGGATACTGGGAACTGCAGAGAACTTCTGAATCATAGCTTCTCCCTTAATTAAATCTCAAAACTGCAAGAAGCTCAGTCCCCCACCCCCATCCAGCTTCGGAATCTACATAAGGAAAAACAGGAGATTGAGCAAACAGAAGTAAAAGCTATTCCCCTTATCACTGAACAACAGAATTAAATAAGAGGTAAAAAAGGAGGGAGGAAAACCTATACAAATTAAGGAAAACCAAAAGAAGAATATGGGTCTCACACAGACCCCTGGGAGGACAACCACTGAGAATATAACTTCAGAACTCAAACACTGAAGAGCCCAGAATGACTGGTCTCAAACCACAAATCCAGATATCAAGATATTAATAGAGAAAATAAATATAAATGAGCGAGAAGAGGAAAGAATCAAGGAGTTAATGGTTGAGATAACAACAATAAAGAAAACAGTGAATGTGATAAATAACAAACTGGTAAGTATGGAAAGCAGAATAAACCAAGCAAAAGAAAGAATCTGAGAGTGTGAGGAACAAAATATGGAACAAACCCAAACTGTTAAAAACATAGAAAAGATGTTTAAAAAGACAGAATAAAGCATCCAAGAGATAAGCGAGTATTTCAGGAGGCCAAGCATAAGATTAATTGGAATCCCTGAGGCAGACAGAGAGTCAGAGACCACCCTGGAAGAAACATTCAATGAAATTATCCTAAAAACTTCCCTAATCTCATCAGAGACATGACCAAACACAGGAGATTTGGAGAACCCCTACAAGACAACAAATGAAAAGGCCAAACCTAGACACATAATAATCTGCTTACACAAAGTAGGTATTAAAAAAAAATCCTAGGGGCAGCAAGAGAAAGGTCAGACTACCTACCAGAGAAGACCAATTAGAATAACAGCAGACTTATCTATAGAAACACTTAGGGCTAGGAGAGATTGGAGTCCAATCTTCAAAGTTCTCAAAGATAAACAATTTCAACCAAGTATTATCTACCCAGCTAAGTTTAGTTTCATCAGCAATGAAGAATTAAAATCCTTCCCAGACATTCAATCCCTGAGAGTTTATGCCACCTCGAGACCAGCTTTACAAGAAACACTTAAGAAAGTATTAAACACAGAAGAAAGAAAAAAGAATGACCATATCCTTCCCAAGAATACTGGAAAAAGACTGAAAACACACATAAATCAACTGAAAAATCAAAAAGAAGACAGCAAACAAACAAACAGCAGCAACAACAAACTCTATAAGAACCTCATGACAGGGATAAGCTCTCACATCTCAATAATTAGCCTGAATGTGAATGGACTAAATGCATCACTGAAAAGACACAGAATGGCAATTTGGATAAAATATCATGATGCAACAATATGTTGTCTCCAAGAGACTCATCTCACCAGAAAGGACATGTACAGACTCAAAGCAAGAGGATGAAAAACAAATTTTCAGGTGAACAGAACACAAAAGGAAGCAAGAGTTGCAATCTTAATATCAGACAAATACCGTTTAAGTTATCAAAAATTTTAAAAGATATGAACGGTCACTACATGATAAAAGGTTCAATCCATTAACAAGAAATATCCATCCTAAAAATATTTGCACCCAGCATAGGAGCACCAACTTACATAGAGCAGCTTTTAGGTAAACTAAAGATAGATATTGTCTCTAACACTGTCATAGATGGTAATTTAAATACCCCACTCACAACCCTAGACAGATCAAGACAAAAAATCAATAAGGAGATTCGAAACCTTAATGTGATGCTTTACCAAATGGACTTAATTGATACATACAGAACACTCTACCTCCAGAACACTCCACCCAACAACCATGGAATATACAGTCTACTCATCACCACATGGAATGTACTCTAAGATTGACCACACCCTCGGCCATAAATCAAGCATGAACAAATTTCATCATATTGAAATACTGCCATGCACCTTCTCAGACCACTGTGAAATAAAAATCAACACCAACAAAGTCCCCCACAAACCTACAGAGATATGGACACTAAACAGCATGACACTAAACAACTGGGTCAACACGGAAATCAAAACAGAAATTAAAAGTTTCCTGGAAACAAATGAAATGAAGAAGCATCTTACCAAAATATCTGGGATGCCATGAAAGTGATACTAAGAGGGGAATTCATATCTCTATGAAAACACATGAAGAAAATGGAACGATCACAAGTTAGCAGGCTATCAAATTGCCTAAGGAAGCTGGAAAAGCAAGACCACCAAAACCGTAACTTCAGCAGAAGAATCCAGATCACCAAAAAAAAGCCCAATTGAGAACAAGAAAGACAAAAATGTAATACAAAAAAAAAAAAATCGACAAAACAAAAAGCTGGTTCTTTGAAAGGATAAATAAGATTGATGGACCCCTAGCTAGACTGACCAAGAAAGAAAAAGCCCAAATAATCACAATCGGAAATGCAAAAGATCAAGTCACAACTGACCCCAAAGAAAAACAAAAGATTATCAGAGATTACCATGTACACTTGTATGGAAACAAACTTGAAAACCTAAATGAAATGGAGGACTTTCTGATATCACACAACCTCCCCAAAAGAAATTGAAACCCTGGATAGACCAATAACAACCCAGGAAATTGACTATGTCATAAGAAAACTACCTACCAAAAAAAAAAAAAAAAAAAAAAAGCCCGGAACCAGATAGCTTTCCAGCAGAACTCTACAAAATATACAAGGAGCATTTGATACCAATCCTACTGAAAGTATGCCAGGTAGTTGAGAAAGATGGAACTCTCCCCAAATCACTGTATGAAGCTAATATCACATTGATACCCAAACTGGGTAAAGATCCAACAAAGAAAGAGAACTATAGGCCAATATCATTGATGAACACAGATGATAAAATTCTCAACAAGATTCTATCAAACCATATCCAACAACACATCTCAAAATCATCCACCATGACCAAGTAGGTTTCATCCCCGGGATGCAGGGCTGATTCAACATCCACAAGACCATAAACGTAATTAAATACAACAACAGATGTAAAAGCAAAAACCACATAATTATATCATTAGATGCAGAAAGTTTGATAAAATCCAGCACCCCTTCTTGATAAAAATCCTCAAACATCTAGACATAGATGAACATACCTCAAAACAGTAAGAGTCATCTATGAGAAACTCACAAGCAACATACTGCTAAACAGACAGAAATTGGAACTATTTGCCCTAAAAACTAGAACAAGACAAGGATGCCCACTCTTACCCCTCATGTTCAATGTAGTATTGGAAATCCTAGCTAGAGCAATCAGACAAGAGAAGGAAATCAGGGGTATTCAAACAGAAAAAGAGAAACTTAAGTTGTTCCTCTTTGCAGATGACATGATTGTATACCTTGAAAACCCAAGAAAATCTGTCCAAAACCTCCGTGCATTGATAAAGGACTTTGGAAAAGTCTCATGGTATAAAATAAATGTGCAAAAGACAGTTGCATTCCTATACACCAACAATAAACAAACAGAAACCCAAATAAAGAGCATAATCCCATTCACAATAGACACAAAAAAATTAAATACCTTGACATCTTCCTAACCAGAGAAGTGAAAGGCCTTTACAACAAAAAGTACAAAATGCAGCTCAAAGAAATCAAAGATAACATAAACAAATGGAAAAATATTCCATGCTCATGAATTGGAAGAATCAACATTGTTAAGATGTCTATCCTATCCCAGGCAATCTATAGATTTAATGCAATACCCATTAAATTACCAGCAGCATTCTTCTCAGACCAGCAAATGACAATACAGAAATTCATATGGAAACATAAATGACCATGAGTAACCAAAACAATCCTCAGGAAAAAAAAAAAAGAAAGAAAGAAAACAAAGCAGGAGGCATCACACACCCAGATATTAAACTTTATTATAAATCTACAATAGTCAATACACACTGGTATTGGTACAAGAACAGGCATATAGAACAATGGATCAGAATAGATTCTAGAAGCAAAACCTTAATTTCTCAAGTGACTCATTTTCAACAAAGCTTCCACCAACAACCACTGGGGAGAGGAGAACCTATTCAGTAAGTGGTGCTGAGAAAACTGGCTAGCCACATGCAGAAGATTAAAACAAGACCCTTTACCTATCACCATACACAAAAATCAACTCTAAATGGATCAAACACCTAAACGTAAAACCTCAAACTGTAAGAGTCTTAGAAAATGCAGGAGACACCCTTACGGAACTTGGAACTGGCAACCATTTCCTAATCAAAACCCCAAGTGTCCATGCCATAAGAGATAAGATAGACAAGTTGGACCTCATCAAACTGAAAAGTTTCTATAAAGCCAAAGAAACCATGAAGAGAGCAGGGATACTGGGAAAACACATTTTCCAACTATATATCTGACAAAGACCTAACATCTAGGATCTACAAGGAACTCAATGTGTGGAAAAGAGAAAAAACAAACAGTCCCACTACAAAGTGGGCAAAGGATAAGAATAAACACTTTCAAAAGAAGACATATAAGCAGCCAACAGATACATGGAAAAATGCTCAGTTTCCCTAGTCATCAAAGAAATGCAAATTAAAACCACACTGAGATATCACTTAACTCCAGGATTGCCATCATCAATAACTCAAAAAACAACAGATGCTGGAGAGGAGGTGGGGAAAAGGGAACACTTCTACACTGTTGGTGGAAGTGTAAACTAGTAAAACCTCTGTGGAAAACAGTTTCCCAATTCCTAAAAGATCTAAAAATTGACCTTCCATATGACTCTGGGATCCCCCTTCTGAGAATATACCTAGAGGAACACAAATCATTCCATGAAAAAGATACCTGCATATGCACATTTACTGCAGCATTATTTGCAATAGCAAAAACTTGGAACCAACCATGCTGTTCATCAAAAGAAGACTGGATTAAAAAAAAAATGTGGTACATATACATGATGGAATATTATGCAGCCATAAAGAAGGACAAAGTTATGAACTTTGCAGCAATTTGGATGGACTTAGAGTCTATAATACTGAGTGATCTATCACAGAAACAAAGAACTGAGTACCACATGTTCCCACTCATAAATGAACCGTAAACTATTATTGTAATACTATAAGAAAGGGATTGGCAGTAGTGGGAAACTTCCAGGGGTGGGGGTGGGAGGCACACTTCATCAACAAGGGTACCTGCATGATGAACATTTGTATACCCATCCCTGAATTGCACCCCACATCTTTAAAATAAAAAATTTTTAAAAATTAGCTTATATGTAGCAACGCTAGAATTATAATAATATTCTAAGTATGTGTATATATATCAAAGGCAGAACTGCCATAATCTTAACAGTGTTGTTCAAGACCTAAAAAATAAGAATTCAGTAAATCAACCCTAGGTCTATTGAAGATACAACCTATTCCATGACACTAACAGTTTATACTTTTCAATAATTAGTAGAGCAAATACTTATTAACTTGAGACACTTAGATGCTTTATACTTCATGAATTTATTTTTTCATAATGATCTAACATATTAGGTGAAGTTCTTTAAGTTTAATTTTGTCTTTAATGGACACACAATAGTTGTATATTTTACGGGGAAGAGTGTGATATCTCAATACAAGTATACATTGTGTAATGATCAAATCAGGATAATTAGCATGCTCATCACCTCAAACATTAGTTATTTATTTGTAATGAGAACACTCAAAATTGTCTCTTCTAGTTATTTGGAAATATACAATATGTTATTGCTAATTCTAATCACCCTACTATGCAACAGAACATCAGAACCTATTTTATGCGAAGTTTTTAATAGCAAAATTATTTTAAGAAAATAAGCATAGCCTTTTAAGTATGCTATTCAAAATTATACAGCTGAAGAGACAGGATTTGATCTCAGATACTCTAGATACAAAACCTCTGCTTTTGGTGTATAACATTTATGACATTTTCTCCGTAACTCTGATGAATAAGGGACATCATGGGTAAACTGACATAACTCTAAGGACTCATTCTTTAGTGAGTGACTTCTACACAATGATAGAAAGGTTGTTAAAAAGTTTTCATTCTTGTTAGTCAGTGTTTCAGAGAATTGGGTTATAAAGATTTGACAGAGATATTACCTCAATACTGATCTCATTTTATGAGGGATCAGTCATTATTCCTTGGGAGAACTGAAAACAATAAAAAATATTTGCTGTGAAATGTAAATAAAATATTAGGAAGAATATGGACCAAAACAATATGCACACCTTATTGATGAGTAAAGGATGTTCAAATAGAAAGAAAGGTGACATTGAGGAAAAGATGATTAAAATGATGCAGATGAGTTCAGGTATATAAAATGTACTCTCAGGCAAGAAGTGTTGCACATAAGTGGCTGAGTATGTAAGAAAGTTCAAGGGTTTGGCAAGCACAGAGTCATGGGAATATGATCTTTCATAGGACTGAAATATGGAAAAACGGATTTAGAAAACTGACATGTAAAGAACTTGTAGATGAGAAACCCATGGTTTGTAACATTGAAAAATGAGACAGTGCCAGCCTCATAGTCTAGGAAAACTCCAACACGATTAAGAGGAACAGCTGGGGAGAGAGTCACGATCAAAGGATTAAAAGAGGAAGAATCCTGAAAAGCATGATATTCACATTTACTTTTTAATCCTATAACCCAGTAGCCATATTGAGGTTGATAAATGACACCTTTACTAACAACAGGTTTGATGACTTGGTGGGGGGAAACACTAGACAAAGAGTGACTGAGGTCTTGTGCAAAACCACACTGCATATTGGTTCGGAAGCTTGGTCCAAAATTAAATGCGGCGTGCTTATGGGAAACTTGTTTAACACCAGTTGTATTGGGTTGGAGGTCTTGTCCAACAGATACTCCCAGAATCCAATTCTCTTTCTTGGACACATCTACCTCCCAATAATGTTTCCCTGATATGATACCTGGGGATCCCAGGATGCCATAACAATTATTCTCATACTGATGATCTCTTGACATTTGATTGCACACATATCTCACTTGTCTCTTATCTTCAGAAATGACAAAATTTGGATTGTTGCTTGGAGTCAGTTTCACATTAACTGTAAACAAAATTAAAGGGCAAAGTGAGAAATATGATATAGCTTTATCTGTAATATTATGAGATAACTCTTGAAAAGAACTTGAGAGTTAACTGGGAGGAGGCTTGTTTAGAGATTATAGGGAGGGGTGGGTATGTGTGTGTTGGAAGGAGATAATGGATTTTAAAACATGAGACTAGAGAAGACAAAATTCTGAAAGATAATGACAATAGGGGGGCTTATATACTATGATTTGGGGGGTTTATATACTGTGATTTCTCCTTACCCCAGTAGCGTTGAACATCTGTCAGCTCTGGAATGATAAAAATAAATAATATACTGAATACAGGCAAAGGAGTCAGCACTGAAGTCCATTCCCTCTTCAGATTAGAAGGATTAGAAGAAGAAGGAACTTTGGTAGGAGAGTTAACATCTAAGTGACAGAATGAAATAGCCACCTGAACATTTTCCATTAAATAGGACCTCATCATCAACATACAATATTCATCCTCCCTTATCTCCTCTATCCACACCTAGAAACAGCACCTTCTTTCCCAGTTAGCCCTGCCACCACTAGAATTCCACAGTCACACACTTCATTTAGTGCTCCTCACCTTCCAACACTTGCAGTATTCCTTTCAGATCAGGAGCTCGAAACACTTTCCTTTTTTCCTTAGGGAAAGTTTGTGGCTTCTTCAAGGTTAAGTTCTTACTCCTAAGAATGAAAAAAATTGATGTCCCCAAATTGAAGACTTTGTGTCCCTTAACCATCACTGACTTTTTATCACTTCACTCAACTGATGCATTTGAACTTTCTTCTCTGGGATTCCCCAAAACAGAAAGGTAGACTCCTGATCCTGAAGCCAGACAACATGTGTTCATATCCACCTCCCTACTTACTTTCCATGTGACTCTAAGAAGGTCTTAAGCTCCCAGAAGCATAGTTTCTTCCTTCTAAAATAAAATAATTAACATCCCCCTCCTTAAACAAATACAGCATGATAAAATAATGGATCACAAAACTTTGGTGATTTAAAAAAATGTGTGGACACCTCATTGTTATATCAGAAAGTGAGTTTGCAGAACCTGACTCCTGGGTGTATCATATATGGGAATCCTATCTGGAGAGACTCAGGATCTTCAAAGCCTGTTCCTAGTAGCAAGGTCAAGTGTTATCTGAGGTTTTAGGTTTTCTGGGAAAAATTATGAACACTTGGCAAAGGAGATATTATGAGCACCAAATTATTAATACTAGTCTGAACTTCAAGTATTTGGAAAGAGCTTGATACTTCCAGGTAGGTGTGCAATTTTGGTCACAAGGATGCCACCTTTCCATACTCTTCCAAAGTATGTGACCAAGATAGAGCAATTATTTGCACCAGGATCAAAATATTATTCCTAGAAATGCAAGTCTGATTTTGGAAACTTAAACAGAACCACAAAGATGGAGCTACTCTCTTCTATTCCCAGGAGAAAAATACAAATATATAGGAATCGTTCCAATGGTACTTGGCAGAAAAAGAAGATATATCTCTCCAAAAATAAATCAAGTATTTATTAAATACAGAACCAGAGCTAGATGTTGGAAATAAAATGCTGATACCATAGAAGTCTGATAATATAACACCTTATCTCTAATACCACTACTGATCCAAACTCTGTGACTCCCCACCACCCAAATTTCTTACAATAGAATCTGGTCTATTCTCAATAGTTATAGAATATTAAAGCCCTGATTTGAGACCAGAAATTTAAGATAACACTATATCTAAATTTTTATGTCCTGGAAGATGTTTTATATTAATTGACAATCAGACAATTCTAGTGGCTACAAATCCCCTCTCATAGCATAAAAGAACCATCTCTAGTCTTCCTCACTTACCTTTTTATGATGCCATTCACATCCTAGGGAGGAGAGAGAAAACATAAGTTAAGAAATAGTAGTCTCTCCTCATTTGCAAAAGTTTATCACATTTTCTTCAGCCCTTGATGTGTTGAGAATAGAAATGGTCTCAGTGTGAAAGATTAAAAAATACAGGTAAGACTCAGGGAAATCATCCCAAAAAGACTCAGTAGAAAAAGTAGAAAAAGCTTTCAGCCTTGTGCATCAGACTTCTGATTCCTGCAGATGGGTCATATTTACAAGGAAAACAAGAGACTTGCAATTTTATTTTTCCTTTAAATCTGTCCATGAGATGATTTAATATTTATGGTTATTTGATTTATTCAAAATATATGTAAATGTATTTGCCATGAATTATGCTAGTCTTTGGAGAATCAAAGACAAATAATCATCCTCAAAACGTTTACACAGGTTTTGCTGAGGGTACAAGCAAACAAGTATAGGTGATTCTCAAGCTTCTCTCTTTTCATTCTATACATTATCTACAACTGTCCTTGTTTACTTCTTTAAGTTCAACACACATATGTGCAATGATTTTCAACTCTCTGTTCTTACTCAAATTTGTCACTTACAGGCAGTTTAATATATTCAGTGGTGCAGGAGCCTCAAGGACCGGAAGCTGAGGATGTCTAATATGTAACACCAACCAGTCTTCTCTTTCATACTACATTGCTTGTAATGTTACCAGTATCTACTTAGTCACTGTCCTAAAAACTACACTATTTAACCTGAACTCCAGTTACTATCAGGCCAGTTTAGTCTACATCCTTAACGGTTTTAAGTTATCTATTCTTTATCACTACAGATAATATTTACTCTGTTTGAACAGATATGTACCAATGTCTACTTTACCCCTGATTTGCTTTCTTTGTCTAAGTTTTCTCCAAGAACTAGGCCAATTGCTGGGTATACATACAAACAAATGATTTTGCTTCTTGTATTAGGACTTTTTAGACCAAATAAAACTAGATGAAGTGGTAAAAAGGATTTTGAAATGGGTGATTACAACCTTGGTCATAGTTGAATTTTGAAGCCCAAACCTTAACATCAAGATGTGGTCTACGTCCTTTTCCAAATTCTATATATTCTTCTAAATTGATTTTATTCTGAGTAAATGAAAAAAAAATGTGAATATGCTGATATAAACCTCAGCAGAAAGGAGAACTTCAAAGTGTTAACAAAAATGATCTGGCTTGCATAGTATCTGTCTGCAGTGAATCAATTCGCCCAACTTAAAAGCAGCCCTGTGTTGTCACTGGAAACACAAGAATTGCATGAACTGATTTAACTAGGATTAAATGATGTTATAATCCTAGCTATGTTAAAGACACACACATATGGAAAGGAGAAATAAAACAACCCATCAGCGAGTAAATCACGGCAAATTTTAAAATGGACTGAACTTTGAACATACTTACTTAAGTATAGATCCACCAGGAGAGGACAGAAGTCTTACTGCCTTGAGGGGATTGAGCATAGCTTCTATTTGAGTTTAAAGGCCAACCAAAGATACAAAGACACACAGGAGAAAGCTAGGATACCACACCTGATAATTATATTTTATTTTTATTTAAACTCAGTGGAGACAGCAGCAGCCAAAGGAAGTTATTAAATTAAGAAATAAAAACACACCTATTACTAGGGTGGAGAGGGTGATGAGAACCTAGACAAAAAAATCAAGCATCAAAAAAATGTATGAGACATACAAAGAAACAAGTAAGTATAACCCATGCTCGTGTAAAAAATAAAACAATACATAGAAAATATATCTGAGTGACCCCACACATTGGATTTGGAAAATAAAGACTTCAAAGCAACTACTGTAAATAGGTTAAAAATCTAAAGATAACTATGCTTGAGAAGTTAAAGCATAAAAACAATGATTTGGCCAGGCACAGTGGCTCATGCCTATAATTCCAACACATCGGGAGGCCAACTCAAGAGGATTGCTTGAATTCAGGTATTTGAGACCAGTCTGAGAAATTTGGAAAGATTTCATCTTTACAATAAATCAAAAAACTAAGCCAGGTATGGTGGTGCACACCTGTGGTTCCAGCAACTTAGAAGGCTGAGGCCGAAGGATCACCTGAGCCCCGCAGTTCAAAGCAGCTGTAGCTGTGAGCTTGTTACAGCATTCTAGTCTGGGTGACAGAGTGAGGCTACAACTCACAAACAACAATAAGAACAACAAAACCCCAAAGATTCAAAACATAGATATTATCAGGAAGGAGACATAAATAATTAAGAAATAAAAGTTTTAACATTTTTAAGGTAAAATAACAAAAATGAAATATTTATTAGAGATAGCAGATAAAGGATCATTGAACCTGAAGCTGCATTGATAGAAATTTTCTAATCTAAAGTACAGAGAGAAAACATAAAAAGAGCCTCAGAGATATGTGGGATGACATCAAATATAGCAACAAACATGGTCTTCCAGAAGGAAAGAAGAGAGAAAGTTTGAAAAAAAATAATTAGGAAAAATTTTTTTCTAAATCTATAAAAAATGTAATCATTTGTGCTCAATAAACAAAAAGTTTAATAAATTCAATGAGGTCCACACATAAACACATCATAGACAAACTTCTGCAGGCTTCCATCAAAGAAAACAAATTGAAATGAAATGAAAAAAAATCAGCTATTATAAAAGGAATGTTTTCAATATGATTAACAGCTGAATTCTCATCTAAAATAATAGAGGCTAGAAAGAACTAAATTGACATATTGAAAGCATTAAAAGAAAATTGTCATCTCAGAATTTCATAAGGCAAAAACCGTCTTCAAAACTGAAGAAAAATATATATTCTTAGATGACGATTGAGACAGTTTATTGCTGCAGATGGCAAAAGTTCTTTAGCTGAAACAAAAACTCTTCCAATGATAGACTCAAATTCATAAATAAATCTGAATAAGAAAATGCTATAAATTGAAAAGTTAATAATACTCTATAGCTTATTTTATATTTCACTGTCTTAATAACTTTAAAATGCATATGCTTATTAACACAATAACCAAATACTATACTGCTAGTTTATAACCTATATACCTATATGCCTATAATACATATGACAATAAGATTACAAAAGATGAAGAAAATCAAGCAATATTGAAGGCAAGTTTCTGTGTTATACTGAAATTAAGTTGGTATGAATCTGAAGTAGACTGTAATAGAACACAATGAATATTGTAATCACTGGAGCAACCCCTGGGAAAATAGCTAAAATAGTAGAACTCAAAAAAAGAAAAACTAAAAACTTACACTGGAAGATATTTATTTAATGCAAAATAAGTCAGTGAAAAAGAAAGAAATGAATGACAATAACAACAAAGACAGGAGAAATATAGACAACAACTAGCAAAATGATATTTCAAATACAACCATATAAATAATAGCAATAAATGTTATAGTCTTAATAACCCAATCAAAAGGCAGAGATTGTTAGGCAAACTAGATAAAAAAGGAAGATTCAATTATCACTACTTATAAGAAACATATATTAGATTCAAAGACACAAATAAACCCAAAGTAAACATATATATAGCAAGTCTTAACCATAAGATAACCCAAGTGGCTATATTAATATTAGACAAAATATATTTTAAGGCAGGAATTACTATGAGATAATGAGAGGGCTATTTTATAATGAAAAAATTTCAATACATCAAGAAGATATGACAATATAAATGCATCTGCACTTAATAACAGAACTTCAAAACACCCCAAACAAAATTTTAAAGAATTTAAAAAAGAGAAACAGACAACAATAACAATAGTTGAAAATTTCAAATTGGCAGTAGTGGGATTCTGCTGGGGGTGGGGGGGCACACCTCATCAACAAGGGTACCTGCATAATGAACATTTGTATACTTAATCCTGAATTGTACCCTACATCTTTAAAATAAAAATTTTTTAAATGATAGAGAAATGATACCACTTGAAAAAAAAAAAAAAGAAAATTTCAACAATTTACTCTCAAAATGAATAGGACAGCTAGTACAAAAACCATAACGAATATTGAAGACATGGACAACACTATCAAACAACTTGACCTTACATTTTTAAACCATTTTACCCAATGAATGCAGAATGCACATTCTTTTCAAATGCATATAGAATGTTTTTCTGGACTTATCATATTCTAGGCCATAAAACAAGTTTCAATACATTTTAAAATGTTTTAATATTAAAACATGTTCTTTGATTACGAAGGAATTAAAGTTAAAATCCACAGCAGAAGAAACATTTAAAAAATTCCTAAATACTTTGAAACTAAGCAACATATTTACAAATAACCCCAAATTAAAAAAAAAATAGCTGGGCTCGGTGGCTCAGCCTGTAATCCCGCGCCTTGGGAGGCTGAGGTGAGTGGATTGCCTGAGCCCGCGGGTTCGAGACTCACCTGGGAAACATGGCGAGACCTCATCTCTACAATAAATCAAAAAGTTAGCTGGACGTGGTAGCGCATGCCTGTAGTTCCGGCTACTTGGAAGGCTGAAGCGGAAGGATAGCCGGAGCCCAGCAGGTCGAGGCTGCGGTGGCCGTGAGCGGTCACTCACTCCAGTCTGGGTGACAGAGTGAGACTCCAACTCAAAAAAAAAAATTGTGTTAGAACAACTTGACATCCACATGAAGAATAAAATTAGATCCTTATCTCATACCATATAAAAAAATCAACTCAAAGTTAATTAAATACTTAAATAAAAGATTTATACACTCCAGTCTGGGCGACAGAGTGAGACTCCAACTCAAAAAAAAAAAAAAAAAAAATTAGAACAAGAAAACTACAAAAGGAAAGCATAAGGGGGAAAGTTATAAACATTGCTCAGGACAATTATTGTTTAGCTACAAACCCAAAAGCACAGGTAACAAAGCAAAAACAGACAAAAGGATTACATCATACTAAAAAACTTCTGCACAGCAAAGGTAACAATCAACAAAATGAAAAGGCAGCCTATGGTTTGGAGGAAAATATTTGCAAACCATATATCTGATATGAATTAATAACCAAAATATATAAAAAACTCAACAGCAGAAAAATAAATATCTTAATTAATAAAAATGAGCAGTGGATCTCAATAAGTTTTTCTCAAAAGAAAACACACAAATGGCCAACAGGTATATGAAAATGATCAAAATTCCTGTTATCAGAGAAATTTATATTAAAACTGCAATGAGATATTACTTTGTACCTGTTAAAACCACGATTATAAAAAAGAAAAAGATAAGTGTTGGAGAGAAAATGGAGAAAGGGGAATCCTTTGAACATTGTTGGTGGGAATGTAAATTAGTACAGATATTAGTACAATATGGAGGTTCCTCAAAAACTTAACAACAGAACTATCATATGATCCAGCAAACCCATTACTGAGTAGAAATGCAAAGGATATGAAATTAATGTTAAGAAATATCTGCAAGTCTATGTTCATTGCAACATTATTCACAATAGCCAGGAAATGGAATCAAAGTGTCCATCAACGACTGAATGGCTAAAGAAAATGTGTGAACACACACACACACACACACACACACACACACACACACACACACACGAATACTATTCTGTTTTTAAAAAGAAAGAAATCCTATTATTTGCCCAAAAAACAGGGATAAACCTAGTGGACTTGATGTTAACTGAAATAAGCTAGGGACAAAAAGATAAATAGTGTATGATATCACTTAGATATGTGCACGTAAAAGCAGATAATCTCATAAAAGTAGAGAGTAGAAGAGGGGTCACTAGGGGCTGGGAAAGAGGGGAGCTGGGGTAGCTATTGGTCAAAAGATATCAATTTCAGATAGATGGGAGGAATATCTTCAAGAGATCTATTGTACAATGTAGTGAGTATAGTTAACAATATATTATATTT
Organism: Carlito syrichta; assembly: GCF_000164805.1. Taxonomy (NCBI): domain Eukaryota; kingdom Metazoa; phylum Chordata; class Mammalia; order Primates; family Tarsiidae; genus Carlito; species Carlito syrichta. The sequence continues at coordinate 121,229 of NW_007253094.1, forward strand.
TTGAAAATAAAAAAGGGAGTAGATTTTAAATAAACTTACCACACACAAAAAACAAGTATGTGAGGTAATGCATAAATTAGCTTGATTTAGCCATGCCACAATTTATATATGTTTCAAAACCACATGATGTACACAATATTTACAATTTTTATCTGACAATTTAAATAAATACAGTTAAAAATAAAGAAATAAAAGATTCTTATGACTAACTGTAGGCCTATAAAGTTGACAATTTAGAAGAAATGAACAAATTCCTACAGAGACATATATTACCAAGAACAGATACAAGAAGTGTAAAAAACCTAAATAAACCTAATACATGTAAAAAAAAAAACTTAAAATTTTACACCTTTCCAAAAAACAAGAAAACAGAAAAACATGGCTTTATCAGTGAATTCTATTGAATATTTTGAAAAGAAATAATATCAGTCCTTTACAAAATTTTTTTAGGAAATAAAAAAAGAAAGAAAAGTCTCAACTCATCTTGAGGGGAAAAAAATAAAAATAGCTCTTGCATTCTGAAGTGCATTTATTTGCCTGTGACTACACTGAGCAACAAAAAGATGTCTGATTAATCCTTAACACTAGATAACAGAGAACATGGGCCTATAAAGTATCACTGGCTATAAATGATCTTCTCTCCAAGTTCAAATTGTTGTACTCCTCTTGATAAATTAATTAAACTGGGATTTTTCTTTGCTACTTGTACATTCAATTATTCCTGTAACCTCTGAACCTGATTCAGAAAGGGGTACTGCAGGGTCCTAAGAACTTTACTGTCAGCACTAGAAAGAACACAGCAGCACAGAGAAGAAAACAGTCTTCACAATTACCTGAATCTCAGATACTGAAGTTTATTTCCAAGGCTTACCTGCAGCAGCTCCATCGCTGACCCCTGCAACCGATACTCCAGGTCTGAGATGAGCTCTCTCAACAATTGGCTCTGTTGATCCAATTTATTTTCAGACTCTGCCAGGCTATTCAGAATATCTTCCTCCTCTTTCTCCAGCTTTTGCAGCTCGTTGTCCTCCTCAGAGTTCAGAATATTTCTCAGTTGCTCAAACTCTGATTGGATGTTTACTCTGTTACTGAGTATTTGATTCTTCAGGGATGAGAAAGAAAAGAGAGGCTCTTACTCTACCAGGCAGAGGTTGCAATCCAGAAAAAGAACTGTTTTCTTTGGGGAGTTTTCACAAAGAAGGGTAACAGAAGCAGAGGAGCCATTCTTAGAGAAGCTGATTTTTTTTCTTTTCTATACATTTCCCTTCATGATATTCTAAAAACAATGATCTTAAATGGACATATTGAGGCCAATGCTGAGCCAAAATGAGATACCTGGGAATGGCTTAGCTTTCACACAGCTGTCTAGGACACTCATGTTTGTCTGCATTACTTCTTACCCCACCCTAAACCCCTCTGCCAAAAGTTGAACACTGAGTACAAAACAATTAGCCATTGCTGAATGTCTTCCTCTGGTAGAGTCACAGACTCAAAAAGCATCACGAGAATGGAACACAGGATTCACTAGCCATCCTCACCATGTAAATAGCTCCCTTCAGATAGCTACGTTCATCTGTGACACACACATTCTTCAGCCCCCATCCCTCATCAGGGAAAGGATAAAGAAGAGAAGTAAACAAATGACTTGTGAATTCATCAACTGTCAGGAAATAAAGAGGAAGGTAGTTCCTCCCCAAAGTCCTGCCCATATTTCTGGCTAACTCCCTCAGGAAGTATCTCCTCTTGCCTTCCAGAAATTTCCCTCTTCTCTGATGTCAGCTTTCAACTTCTTAGCTTCCTCCTGCTTATTCATTAGCTTCTTCAGAGCTACCTGGAGCTTCTCCTGGGAGAAAGAAATTACGTTATGAGTTAAGCTTTCTCAGCACCTGGATAGAGGATGCATGGAAAAAGATTGCTCTCAGAAGAGATCAAGATGTACAGAAACTGTGAGAATCATGATTAGAATCTATGACTTGAAAGAAACCAGAGGTGGTAAATATGTTCAAGTTTCAAATAACAGAAGTTACCATACTTTCACCTAGACCGATTTTTTTTTTTTGTCCTAGAAGAAAAAGCTAATTCTGAAGGAAAAAAAGAACTTATATCTCAACCCACCCCAGTGATTCTCCTCACTGGCCTCAGATATATGACAACAAGGGAATCAAACTAAAAAGCAAAGTGGAGACTTTCCATCACATACCATTTTTGCCCCTGTCTTCTCTCCATCCTGGATTCCTACCTGGTACTCCTGAGCAACATCCTCAATGAGGAACGTGTGGTGACCGCGGTGCTCCTGAGACCTCTCACAAAGCCAGCAAATGACCTTCCCATCTTCCTTACAGAAGAGTAGGAGTTTCTCTCCATGGCGTGCACAATGATCTACCTTCTGCTCCTCCTCTGAGCTCAACTTGACCTCCTTGATCCTCTCCACTATGTTGGATATATGTCGATTAGGCCGCAGGTTCTCGAGCTGGTAAGTGATTCGGCACACAGGGCAGCTGCTCCACTCTTCTTGGCTCATCATGGACTTCTTGTGGTTTGCAGTGATGCAGTCTTGGCAGAAACTGTGACCACAGTGTAGGCTTAAGGGTTCTTTCAGGAGTTCAAGGCAGATGGGGCAGGTTACCTCCTCCTTCATATTCTGCAGGATTGCTGAAGCCATAGTAACTGTTCCCTGCTCCTCCCTGTCCTGACTGCTGAGACTGGCCTTTCTCACAGATTCCTGCATGATTGGAAAGGTTAAAAGTGGGCAGAGGAAGCAAGACAGGAATAGCAAAGATACTCATTGTACAGAAATTAAAAGTAGGCTAAGACCAAAATATTGAAGGGCAAAAGAAAAAAGGGAGAGAAAGAGGAAAAAAGTTTGGGGACCTGCCAAAAAAGGTTTGGTTTTTTTTTCTTTTTTTTTTTTTGAGTTGGAGTCTCACTCTGTCGCCCAGCCTGGAGTGCAGTGGCTGCTCCTGGCCACCACAGCCTCAACCTGCTGGGCTCCAGTGATCCCTCCACCTCAGCCTTCTGAGTGGCTGGAATTATAGGCATGTGCTACCACGCCCAACTGATTTTTTGATTTATTGTAGAGATGAGTTCCCGCCAACTTGCCCAGGTGGGTCTGGAACTCGTGGGCTCTGGCAATCCACTCACCTTAGCCTCCCAAAATGCGGGATTACAGGCTGAGCCACCGAGCCCAAAGACTAAAAAAGGTTTTTATAATAATTCTAAACACTCCACTCTCAGTTCATGTCACATGACAAATTTCATTCTTATCTATGCAATGATTATTATTTTCCTTTACTTTCACTGAATAGAAAAATAAATTGAGGTCTTTCTACCAAGATCTTTCTGTGACCCATCATCTATTGTGCCTATTCTTTCCTAAGCCAAAAATACCATATATCCTCCATATTAAAAACACCAAGCCGGGCTCGGTGGCTCAGCCTGTAATCCCGCGCCTTTGGGAGGCTGAGGTGAGTGGATTGCCTGAGCCCGCGGGTTCGAGACCCGCCTGGGCAGCGAGACCTCATCTCTACAATAAATCAAAAAATCAGCTGGGCGTGGTAGCGTGCGCCTGTAATTCCGGCTACTTGGAAGGCTGAGGCGGAAGGATCGCCGGAGCCCAGCAGGCGAGGCTGCAGTGGCCGGGAGCGGCCACTTCACTCCAGTCTGGGTGACAGAGTGAGACCCCAACTCAAAAAAAAAAAAAAAAAAAAAAAAAAAAAAAAAAAAAAAAAAAAAAAAATAAAAACACCAAACCATTTATGACTCAGGGCTTTTATACTTGCTCTTTTCTCCATATGAAATGCTGTCATATTATAGTATGACTTTAGAAAACTGTTCCCTTAAATATTATCTTATCAGGAAAATCTGCTCTGACTACCTTATCTACAGTAAAACTAATCTCCTCTCTCACTGTACATTTGCAATGATTTTTCTTACTAACAGCACACAATAAATGATGTTTGTATGTGCATGGTAAGAGCAAATCTCTTC